>NC_059327.1:9620000-9920000 GCF_018350155.1 Leopardus geoffroyi | reverse complement strand
TAATGGGAATGATACTAATTCTATTTGTTTTATCTTCCCAACTTAGTGTATATTTTCTTCTTCACTGTATATAATTCCAATTTCATTGCAATTTAAGGGTTTAAGTATTCCGGTCATTTCAGGTTGATTTTGTGAGTAACATAAAATATTGCTGTATGTGTTTGGTGGGTGTCTAAATAACCTTGTAAAGTGAATAAACCCCCTCTTAATGAATGCAAATAAGATTCACCAAAATTTCACATACACCGAATATTGCATCCATCTCTTCTAAAGAATTAGACAAGGACAGAGAGGAATTAAAACACATTCTCACTACACGAGTGTGATGGAAACTAGAAACCACTCACGAGAGCCCCGGGTGACAGGCAAGAAGGAAATCAGTAAACCTTCACTCATCATAATCTTAACCATTATTGATCATAAACCTGCCTTTATATTAAGGCATTTGAGACTCTGTGTCAAAACATATCATTCAAATAGTTAAAAGAAACTTTACCAATTTGAACAGGAAGCCTATGCAATCATTTATATGGTTAAAAGAAAAAAAAATAGTGAAAAGTTCCAAAGTTTTGATAAACACAGTGGAGACTGATTATTCTTGCCTTCATTAAAAGTATTCCAAATCAAGACAAGATGTGCCTTGGGAAACTATTCATTATTAGAGCCTTTATTTATTTTCCTGTTGGGAACCTGTAAGGTATTCAGAGAAGCAAAGAGGGGAAGATGGAAATTTTCAGGGAGAAACATAAAGGTATGATTTTGATTTAGTATACAATAAAATACTTTAAAAATGGTTAGTACATTTATAATTTTAGAAATGTTTTCCCTACTTAATATATCTGAATAAAGTCATCTCAGAACAATGAATATAGGAAAGATACCATTTTTAAATGTCAAATAAATTATAGTCAGTCCAAACATCCAAAGACATACTTCAAATACACATATGTTCCCAATGAGGTAATGTTTTAAAAGTGTTTTTGAAAAAGCTTATTTGTGAAACTAGGGAACATAGTGGGCTTTTTTTTATTTAGGTAAAATAAAAATGGAGTACTTTTTTAGGTCACAAGCAAATAGGTTCTTGAGTTTAAAATATAATGCATTCAATATATTCTACTTTGTCTCAAGAACTTGTAAAGAGATCAATTTGTCCTAGACTATGCAGTAAGCATAATTTTATTGGCTGTATAAAACAGTATTTGGAAAAACTATCTGCTTAAGTGGTGTTTGCCTATCTGAATTGATTTGGTTCAATATACATGTGCTTAATTCTGCATTTCAATATTTCTAGTGAGAATTAAATATATGACCATCATTCTAGAGAGTAGCTTCATTTGTTTGATTTTTATGATCTGCCTTGTATAGTATTGAAAAATGTTAAAAATATTTTATCTTTTTATAGATTTAAGATAAAGAACTATTACTTAATGTTTGTAGCTCCTATATCAGAATGGCATATCACAAGATATATATTGTGTGATAAGATTTAATTAGTTTTATAAATAAGTTCATGTGATAATAATTACTATATTTGAATCAACTTATGATTTGTTGTTTTATTTCATAACAAGTTTGTTGCTGCAAATATCTCTGATCATATTCAGGAATATCCCTGTCTTTTCCTCTTATGTGTCTGTGTCTGTCTTCATCCTATTTTCACACAGCTCCTACTGACTACCTGAACAAAATAATCAGGATTGATGTAATAATGGAGGATATTGAGTTTACTGTATTGATTACCTCTGCATTCAATAATAATTTGCTGAAGCCTGGGCATATCATTTGGATCACGTATGGGAATAGAATTAATGCCACAGATTTAGGGACCTCATAGGTTCACAAGGGAGCTTTTTGATAGAAGGTGAGGCTTATACTCTTTATCACCTAATGCAAATGCAAAGTCCATAACTAGAAAATATTTTTCAACATTTTCTTTTTTATCGAAAAAAACATTACAAAGTGTGTTTGATACAGAAATATATCTATAGTGATTATTTTTATATTGCTGAAAATGCAAGAAGCCCCATTTAAGCAACGGGTTGCTCTTAAATTTAATTTCATTTATAAAATGTTTTGTTGTCATTGTCCTAATTTAATAAAAGAGGTGATGGGAAATATATACTTGGCACTTAAACATGCTATACTTAGACTTCAATCCCATTATTCTTCCAAAACTATCTTGTCAAGGTTACCAGTCATTTCTGCATTGATAAACAGAATGGTCCATTCTCGGTTCTCATCCTGCTTGGCTACTGGAAATGTTTGACAATGTATCACTCCCCTCCTCAAAACACTTTCTTCAGTGAGTTGTCAGTGTCCACATTCTCTTGATCCCACTCTCCCTACCCTGCCCACGTATTTTACCAGTTGGTGATTTCCACTTTTCTTTTATGTTTTCTTCTTTTATTCCCAAGTCTTATTTCCATATACTCTTTTGTGTCTGCACTGATTCTCTAGGAAATATGTCTAAGTTTTATGGCTTGTAATACAATCTATAGGATGACAGTTCCCTATGTACAACTCCAAGGCACATCTGTTTCCCAAATTCTAGGCCGATATATTCAGCTACATTGTCAGCATCTCCACTTGAATGCCTTGTAGCAAATCAAACACACAAACAAAACTTTGCCTAACTGAACTCTGTTCTTCTTCTCCAACCTACTCTACTCACATTCTTATTGTGTTAGTTGATGACAACTAGTTCAGTGGTTCGAGCCTATGACTTGGAAGAGTACCCCTGGAACTCCTGTCACAGACCATGTTCTACCTGCCATGAAGTCCCTTTTGTTACACCCCAGAATCCAACCTCTTCTCACCACCTCGGGTGTAGTTATCCTGTGAATGGCCATCATCTTCTCCTCAAATGTCTGTAATAACCTCTAACTGTGTTAACTGCTCTGCCTTTCCTTTCACTCACCCAAGATGTTGGCCAGAGTGTTATTTTAAAAACAGTTATTAGATATATCATTCATGTGCCGTAAGCTTTGAAAATAACTTCCCATGTCACTCTGTGCAAAAGCCATTGTTTTGCCATTGGTCAACGAGGCTCTTGAGATACCATCATCTTGGTACTGTTCTGGTCTCATCATATTTCACCTCCAACTTAGATCACCCAGCCTCAGCCCCACTGGCCTCCTTGTTCCTTCCCAAATACATTAGACATATTTCACCTTAGAACTTTTGAATTGGCTCTTCCATCTATTCCCCAAGATACCTCGTTCTCACTCCCTTCAATATTGACTCCAAAGTTGCCTTCTTACGAAAGACCATTCTAGTTATTCTGTGAAATTGCTAATTGTACTTGACCCAGTAACACTGACCGTCCCTTATTGTATGTATATATTTTTTATTTTTCTACATTTCTTTTTCTTTTTCTCTTTCTTTTAATCCCCTTACAATATACTAATAACTTACTTACATAGTGTGTTTGTTATTTATTTTTTAACTTATTAGCTGCATGAAAATGGGGATCTTTGTGTTGTTCTTTAGACAATAACTAGCACATAGTACTGGCTTAATAATTAATGATAAATGTATGATACAATAAAAAATAAATGTAAGAAATGAACAAAAATCAGTTTACATAGTTTTAATTTTCTTCACTTAAGTGCATTTGAGAATAATTCTTTTATTGAATTCCACTTATATTAGAATATAGAGTATATTATGGTTCTCTAGAGAAATAGAACCAATAAGATGTATTTATGTATATAGAAAGAGGTTTATTATAAGGAATTGGCCCAAACAATTACAGGGGCTAAGAGGTCTGAAGATCTGCAGTTAGAAAGGTAGAGACCTAAAAGACTCAATGATGTAGTTCCAGTCTGAAAGCCAGCAGGGTTGAGACCCAGGAAGAACAAATGTTTCAATACAAATCTGAAGGCAGGATGAAAGAATCAAGGTTCCAGCTCAAAGGCAGTCAGGTAGAAGAAATTCTTTCTTATGCTTTTTGTTTTATATGGGCCTTCAACTGATTGAATGAGGCCCACTCACATCAGGCAAGGCAATCAGCTTTACTCAGTCTACCAATTCAATCTAATCCAGAGAAACATTCTCAAGAGACACACCCAGAATAACCTTTGATCAAATGTTTGGACACATAATGTCAAGTAGACACATAAAGTTACCATTACACAAAAATTTAAAAGTAAGGCTTTGCTTTTATTTGTTTTTGATAGTTTTCCTTCAGATTAGTTCCCACTTGCTCCCCATAAGTACAGGAATGAGTATCATAGAGATATAAGTAAAAGTTATGGAAAACTTGAATGATTAATTGAGAAAACACAAATCTCTGCACTGCTTGATTCTATTTTCTTTAACAACAACTAAAAATGTTGGCTGAATTAGTCAATCACAACTTATCAAAAGAGACTAGTTTTCTTTGGCTACTTGGTCTGCTATCTCAAAAACCTGTATAGTCTGAGTTAAGAGCTATGACCAAAGCTTATAGAGAAAGGCAGTTAATAAACTGATCAGTTATACATATTAACTTTAAGATCTTTGAAAACCTACACATGAAGTTAAAGATTTTCATCCTTTCTTAAGTAATTTAAAAATGAACAAGAATAGTAAAACAAATTCAGTTGAAAATAGAAAGGGATATATCATACAGCCAAATTGTAAGGTTATAGGATTTAATCACATTACTAACTATAGTTCATAAAAAAGGATGTTTGTGTTTAAGATATGGTATGTAATTATATTTAGTAAATGTATCATTTACTAACTGCAAGATCTGGGAAAGGAGTTGAGGGCACATAAGAATTAATGTAGATCTTACCTACTCTAGTGAAAGAGACAGGCATATAAATATCTAATTGTGATTCCTTTTCATCATCACCCAATTTTTCTTGTGTCACCAACCATGTGCAGGGCACTGTGTTTGTAGACATCGGAGATTTAAAAACATGGGAGATGTTTCTTTGTTCTTAATGGATTTGTAATCTAATTACAGAACCAGAACATACACATGCAATGCCTGGGGACACACTAAGGGAAACACTGATTATATGGGCAGTGAGTATTTGTAAACAATGAAGGCAACATTGAGGCTAAAGGACTTTAGTGCTCTGCTTCTTTCCCAAGCACTTCATGTGGATTGAGGCCAGTACTAGGCTGGCTGAAATGATGCTCCCACACAGTAGCACTGAATGTCTATAGAAGCCATGCCCACGTACAGGTAAGGGCAACAGGAAGGGACTCCAGAACTATTTAAACAGCGAATGAGAGTTAAGATAAAAATCCATTTTTAAAAGAAATTTTCAGAATTAAGGACAGGCAAAAGGGGGGTAGTTTCATCATAACTGCATGGACATCGGTAAGTGTCCAGCTCTAGATATATGCCTGTTCCTCTGAATTATTTCAGGGAGGTTAGGTCACCCCATGCAGTTTGTCATCCCATGAAGCTTGTCACTTTACTTGAGTAAACCTACCGACTCGAATATCACACTCCTTCAAATTAAAATTCTATTAGTTAATGAATTAATCATTTATTTTTTTTTCTTTTAATTCCAGTTAACATACAGTGTAATATTAGTTTCGGGTGTACAACATAGTGATTCAACACTTTCATACACCACCCTGTGCTCATCACAAGTGCCCTCCTTAATCCCCATCACCTATTCCCCCATTTTCCCCACCCACCTCCCCTCTGGTGACCATCAGTTTGTTCTCTAGAGTTAAGAGTTTATTTCTTGGTCTGCTTCTCACTCTCTCTTTTTCCCTTTGCTCATTTGTTTTGTTCTTAAATTCCACATATGAATGAAATCATATGGTATTTGTGTTTCTCTGACTAATTCCACTTAACCTTCTACTCTGTAGCTCCATTCATGTTGCAAGTAGCGAGAATCATTCTTTTTTGTGTCTGAATAATACTCCAATATATATATCCAATCTTTTGTTAAATATTTATTGAAGAGAGATGACCAACACCCTATTATTATAAAATGTATATTTATGATTAAGTAATATTGTTAACTATATTCTTTTTTTTTCAAAAAAATACGACTGTGAGGCATACCAAAAAATATCACTTTATATTTAACCAGATAAATCTCTCATTCCTACATAACAGTTTATATCATGCACTACTGTCTTCTGTATTTTAACCGACTCCAGACTCATGGATTAGTTGATGGAAGTTTTTGTTGTTCATCAGTGAAGCATCTTCCATTTCAAATTCCAGAAAGAAAAGAGAAGAAATTACAAGCTATAGATCTACACTAAGAAGGAGGGATTCTTTTTTCCTTTTTACAATTTTTTTTGTCCACTTGAGGGATTTATCTACTTTGACAGAAAATACCAATTTGTGTTTTGTCATTTCAGGACTTTCTTATGGAAGTCTGAGTTGCCTTGGAACCATATTTCAGAGTTATTTCAGTAGGGTTTGAACATCCAGTGTAGGTTTTTGCTCCTGTCAGCTGCCCAGCTGCCACCAACTTTACTCTAGATTGAAGTACGGGAGGGTGAGTAGAATCCTCTAGCTCAACATCCAGTACTTATAGAGCAGGTGAGATATGAACCTGGTCTTAACTGTTGATAAGTTGTAACAAAAGACAAGTCCCAAGGTCATTCCATTAAGGGCATTCCACAGAAGCCAGAATTCCCATGGTAATCCCAGAAATTTTCAGTCTATCTAGGAGAAAAATAGTGTAATGGAGAGTTGCTTAGGATTCAGTCCTTCATGTGGCTAAAACCTATTAACACTCCTTGAACCTCAACATACTCTAAATTTCAAAAAAAAAATGTAAACATACACCCACACATATTCAGGTACATATGCACAGAATATCCTGTTGATTCTAATATTCCTTTTATTTATCTTTGCTAATATCACCCATTTGCAAGCTGTTTTCACCTCAACTCTCACCTCAACTATTGCAAGAGACTCCTTCTAACTAATCTCCCTGCTTCTGCATTTGTAGTCCTAAATAACAGTCACAAATTATAGCACACTAATCCTTTTGTTTGATAACTTTCTTGCCTTTTTAATATACTTGGAATAAAAGCCAAATTCCCTGTCACTGCAATGTCCCACATAAATCAGCCTTTTTTTTTTTTTTTTTTACTGTTTCCTCCTTAATCATTAATTTCTAAGCAAATAGACATTATTTTCATCTGTTGAATTGCTCAAGCTTTTTAAGGCTCAAGGTCTTTGCATTGGTTATATCTATTGCTTAGAGCACTTTTCTCCTTGATTTTCATTTGGTGAGCTCATTTTCATCTTTTTGTTCTCAGCCTAATTACTACCTTCTCAGAGAAGCCCTAGCTGACCATTATATCCTAGTAGTCTCCGGAAAGTACTATTGCCCTGGGTTAATGTTCTCTATTTCATCACTTCATTTATTATTTTTTTTCATGGCACTTCTCATCACCTGCAGTTCTCTCAGTATCCGTGTTTATTTTTCACCCCATATTCTAGAATAAAAATACCATAGACAATATGGCATGCATTTCAAAAGAAAAGGAAATCTGTATGCAAAATGTGGTTTACCAAATTCAGAACCTAGTGACGATAATTTGACTATGATGTGTAGAGTGGTTTGTGAGAATATTTAATGAAATAACAGATACTAAATCCTCGTCACACGTTATATACTAAGTGCCTAGCATTTGGTTCAGACTTACTAACTGTAAACTGTTACTGTTATTATGGAGACCATAATCTGATCATGAAGAAGGTGGGAGAGGGAAGAGGGGGAGAAGAGGGTTTAGAGGAATAAATTAGTTCATGATGTGATAAGGTCTCAATAGGATGCTAACAGCAGAAAAACAAGGAAACAACAAAGCATTAGGTAGAATGATGTGGATGGGCTTGAACATGTATGAGAATGAAAAAGCTAGATTTGAATTCCAAATGATTACTTGTTTATGTGACCGTGGGCAATTTACTTAAATTTTCTGAGCTCCAACATCATCTATTACACCACCCTAAAAGTTTAATGTATACATAACAAACCACCCCAAAAGCTTAATGACTTGAAGTAACCATTTGTTATAATCTCTTATAGCTCTGGAGGGTGACAGGGCTCAGCTGGATGGTTCTCAACCAGGGTCCCTCCTGAAGTGACAGGAAGATTATGGGTGGAGCTGGGGTCATCTGAAGACTTTTTTCCTTCTTATCTCTGACATCTAAGCTGGGATGGCTGGACACAATAGCTAGTCAGGCATCTCTCTTTCAACATGGCCTTTCTCCATGGTTAACTTGGACTTCTTACAGCATGGTGGTCTCAGGGATTTGGACTACTTTCATGGCAGCTGGCTTCACACAGAGCAGGCTTTCCAAGAGACCCAGGTGGATGCTGCCTTAGAAGCCTCAGAACAGCAATTTACCAATAATGGGCATTAAAATGTTATTAAAAAATCAGTTAATTTTATGAGAATCTCAATGAGATTATTGCTATCTGTATTATATATCTCTTTTCGTAAGCCAGTAAATTTCCTTGTTTCTCAACCATTTTCTCTTTTGTTTTGCAAAAACACAATATTATAGTTTATTCTAATTTTCAGTTAAGACATAATTATGGAGGTTCTCATTTCTCGATTTTGATTTATTTAGCCAATAAATAGATCAATCATTTGCTTTAGTCAATTTCCTTTCTATGTTCTCTCTTCAGTGTAAGGTTAATAAATATAAAGTCAGAAATGGAAATCACTTCACAAGTAAGAAATAAAGATGAGACATTTGAGCAAGGTGTGAGTTTAGGAGAAGTCATGAAAAATAATTACTAATACGTACATAGATTATTAACCATTTTCCAATGAATGAGATAAGGTATAATATGAAATTTCATACTGCATTTGATATAAAGGAAAACAACCCATGCTTTTCCAAACTCTCATTCTTAACCCTTTTAAACTAAAATGAATTTGTGCACAGAATTTAATTTTCTGCATGGTTCAAGCAACAGACTTATGTTTAACAACTACTGTTTATACTTTTTGCAAGCTTAAGCCCTTGAACCAGGATCTACAAATGGAAAATCTTCAAATTACGTAATTATGAGTTATGTAAGGGAGGAGGAGTAGGCTGAATAATGACCACCCAAAGATTTCAGGTTCTAATTCCTGGAACCTGTAAATGTTACCTTAAAAGGAAAAAAGGCCTTTGCAGTGTGACTATGTTAAGGATCTTGGCATGTGGAGATCACTCTGGGTTATCCAGGTGGCCCCTAAATTCATCACAAATGTTCTTGTAAGCAAGAAGCAAAGGTGCTTTGACGCACAGACACACAGAGTGGAGGCTGTTGGAAGGAGGATGCAGAGATTGGGAGGATGCACCCATTAAATTAAAGAACGCCAGGAAATGGCAGCTGCCAGAAGAAGCTAGAGGTAGCAAGGAGCAGAATCTTCCCCAGGGGCAAATGGATTTCAGACTTCCACACTCCAGAACTAAGGGAGAATAAATTTCTGTTGTCTTAACCCATCAAGTTTGTGATAATTTAGTACAGCAGCCACAGGAATCTAATAGAGGACAAAAATAAGCTAATATGTGGAATAAATTAAAATAGAAGAAATTTTTAAGATGCCTGGATTTGTAAAGAGTATTATGGAGAGCCCCATCCTATTTAACTGTACTACAATTCTCAATCCTATTTTATTTCTTTTTGATCCCTCTATCCAGCCCCCTGAAACAGCTATTCACTTATCCAATGGCTATTTGTTAAGAGCAAACACAAGACTGGATTCTGGGGAATACAAAATGTCCAGAGAGTTTATATTCTACCGAAACACACAGACATTAGGTAAAAATATGTAACTTAATAATTGATTGAATGGAATTGTTTTAAGTAGTATGAGGAAATACAGGGTGGTACAAAAATGAGCTGTACTATGTTGAATAACTTATTTAAAATTACTGAACCTTGGGGGCACCTGGGTGGCTCAGTTGGTTGGGCATCCCACTTCAGCTCAGGTCATGATCTTGTGGCTCACGAGTTCGAGCCCTGCGTTGGGCTCTGTACTGACAGCTCAGAGCCTGGAGCCTGCTTCAGATTCTGTGTCTCCCTTTCACCTCTGACCCTCCCCTGCTTGCTCTCTCTCTCAGAAATAAATAAATATTAAAAAAATTAAAATTACTGAACCTTGGTTTTGTTTTGCTTTGTTTCAACTTGCTTGGCAATGTTTGTAGGACAATTAAATGAGATTGTGTCTAACACAGAGTAGCTTATTAAACAAAAGTAACAAACAAAACCAAAGCCTCCTATTGAATTTTTTTTCATGCTGTCTGGACTATCTTTTCCCTCAGAAAATAGGGAATTCTGTGATATTAGAATGTATACCCTCTTCACAAGTATGCTTGTTTTTATATCATCCTTAATTTATAACCTTTCCAGAAGAATGTAATTATACTTCATAGCATATTTTTCTATATCAGATTCCTTAGTGTCTATCCTTCTAGGACTATAAATTTTGGGCCCTATAGAATAAACTATAAGAAACTATCAGAAAAAAAGTTGTCTGTAGGGTGTGAATGCTTATCAGATTGTCCAGGTCATGAATAATATGCAGGAAATATGGCATCATACTTTAACTTTCATATTTATGTAAAGCTTTCTGCAAACCCTAAAGTCAACTCTAAAGTATGCATATTTTAATCCTAATGCTGTCAGGTATTAGGAATAAACCTCTGTGAACAACTTGTATGCCACAAAATCCAAGGAAATATGGTTCTGACCATGGATAGTTGCTGATGAGGAAGCATTTTAAAAGTGACTAAAACAAATGAATGTTGTAGAGAACTCCATAACTTTTAAGATATTGATTTTGAATTAAAACCCATCTTATGTTCTCCTTCCAGTTAAAGCAAACATATGTAATGAACATTTTGTCATAGTTTAACATTAATTCTTGTGAGTCTAAAGTCAAACTAGGTCAAAATCATCAAGTAATCTATCTTTGAAAATAATGTCTCCAACTTTTAATTAAAGTTTTCTATTTTAACTGTTTTTCTTTCTTATTGGATTATTATGTTGGCTTATGTAGGTTAAATAGATTTAATATATATCCATGGTAGCATTAGAAAGCCTTCTGCTTTTGTAGCCAGTAAAGTACTATTATCAACTCAGAGTACTTACAAACTTCTACTCCCTCTTTTCCACATTATTTGAAGAACTTCTCTAGGTGCTAAAGTAGTCAATTGTGCCACCAACGTAAAATTCAATGAATATCTGCTAATACAGAATTAGATCACATCCATTTCATGAAAAAACTTATGTAACTAAAAAATGAAATCTCTTATTTGAGAAACGAGAATTAAATGTTTAGCTACAGCCATTGAAGAGAATGATGGCGGTTATAGCTTGCAAAAATCCATATGTGTAAAAAGAAATACAGAATAAGATCAGAAATATTTTTGCTTTTGATTAGGGAATTGAAGGAATGAGTTGTAGAAACATTTCAAATCAAGAGAGAAAAATCTCAATGTAGCTGTGAGCTAAATGAGAATAGATTTCTGTTACCTTTCTTACAGAACACAGTTACTAGCCTAATTATAATTTAAGATGTTATTAAAAGTGAATAAAAATTAGTTCAACTTCTCATGAATATCGTGGAATATGCTTTTATTTGCATTGAGTATACTCTACCTATTGATAGAACCTGAAAGAAAATAAAATTAACACAGAGTTAAAAGTTTCAGCTGTACAATATAGTGGTTCAACAGTTCATTACACAATTGCATCCTTAATTCCCATCGCCTGTTTAACCCATCCTCCAACCTGCCTTCACTCTGGTGACCATCGGTTCTCTATACTTCAGAGTATGTTTCTTGAGCTGTCTCTCTCTTTCTTTGTCCCCTTTTCTCATTTGTTTTGTTCCTTAAATTCCACATATGAGGGAAATCATAATGTATTTGTTTTTCTCGGACATTATTTCTCTTAGCATAATATTCTCTAGCTCCATCCGTGTCCTTGCAAATGGCAAGATTTATTTTTGCTTTATGGCTAATATTCCAGTATATATATGTGCACATATATATACATACATACTGCATCGTTTTTTTTTAAATTTTAATGCTTATTTTTTTTATTTTTGAGAGAGAGAGAGAGTGTGTGTGTAAGAGGGAGAAACAGAATCCGAAGCAAGCTCCAGGCTCCGAGCTGTTAGCACAGAGTTCAATGTGGGGCTCGAACTCAGGAACTGTGAGATCATGACCTGAGCCCCCCAGGCACGCCTATACTGCATCTTCTTTATCCATTCATTAATTGATGGACACTTGAGCTGCTTCCATATCTTGGCTATTCGAAAAGTGCCACAGTAAAAATAGGGGTGCACAAATCCCTTGAATTAGTGTTTTTATATTCATAAGGTAAGTACCCAGTACTGTGATTACTGGATTATAGGGTCTATTTTTCATCTTTGAGGAACCTCTATACTGTTATCCACAGTAGCTACACCAGGTTGCATTCCCATTAACAGTGCTCTAGTGTTCCTTTTTCTCCACATTCTTGCCAACACTTGTTTCTTGTATTGTTGATTTTAGCCTTTCTGACAGATGTGAGATACCTCATTGTAATTTTGACTTACATTTGCACTTTCCTGATAATGATGTTGAGCATCTCTTCATGTGTCTGTCGGCAATCCATACGTCTTTTTGGCAGAAATGTTTATTCATGTCTTCTGCCCATTTTTAAATTTGATTACTTGTTTTGGGGGGTTGAGTTTTATAAGTTATTTATATATTGAATACTAACCCTTTATCCGACATGTCATTTGTAAACATCTCCTCACATTCCATAGGTTGCCTTTTAGTTTTGTCGATGGTTTCCTTCTCTGTGCAGAAGCATTCTATTTTGATGTAGTCCCAATAGTTTATTTTGGCTTTTGTTTCCCTCACGTCAGGTGACATATCTAGAAAGAAGCTGCTACAGCCAGTGTCAAAGAAGTTATTACCTATGTTCTCTTCTAGGATTTTTATGATTTCAGGTGTTGCCATTAGGTCTTTGACCCATTTTGAATTTATTTTTGTGTTAGGTATAAGAAAGTGGTCTAATTTCATTCTTTTGCATGTAGCTGTCCTATTTTCTCAACATCATTTGTTGAAGAGACTGCCTTTTTCCTGTTGGATAATCTTCCCTGCTTTGTCAAAGATTAATTGACCATATAGTTGTGGGTTTATTTCTGGATTTTCTATTCTGATCCATTGTTCTGTCAATTTTTGTGTCTGTACCATACTCTTTTGATGATTACAGCTTTGTAATATATCTTAGATTCTGAAATTGTGATACTTCCGGCTTTGCTTTTCTTTTTCAAGATTGCTTCAGCTATTCATGGTCTTTTGTGGTTCCATACAAATGTTAGGATTGTTTGTTCTCGTTCTGTGAAAAATGCTGTTGGATTTGAATAGGGATTGCATTAAATGTATGGATTGCTTTGGGTAGTATAGGCATTGTAACAATATTTGTTCTTCCAATCCATGAGCATGGAATGGTTTTCCATTTCTTTGTGTCATCTTTAATGTCTTTCATCAGTGTTTTCAGAGTACAGGTTTTCACCTGTTTGGTTAGATTTATTCCTAGGTATCGTTATTTTATTTGGTGCAGGTATAAATGGGATTACTTTCTCCATTTCTCTTTCTGCTGCCTCATTATTGGTTTGTAGATATGTAATGGATTGTGGCATATTGGTTTTGTAGTCTGTGAATATACTGAATTTGTTTATCATTTCTAGCAGTTTTTTTGGTGGTTTTAGGTTTTCTATAAGTATCATGTCATCAGCAAATAATGAAAGTTTTACTTATTCCTTACCAATTTGGATGCCTTTTATTTCTTTTTGTTGTCTCTTGCAGCTGGGACTTCAAGTACTGTGTTGAGTAAAAGTGGTAAGAATGCACATACTTGTCCTCTTCCTGACCTTTCCCATTAAGGATGATGTTAGCTATGGTTTTTTTATATATGACCTTTATTATGTTAAGGTATGTTCTCACTAAACCTACTTGTTGAGAGTTTTTATCTTGAATATATTTTGAACTTTGTCAAGTGATTTTTTCTGCATCTATTGAAATGATCATGTGGTTGTTACCCTTTTTCTTACTGATGTAAAGAATCACATTGATTGATTTGTAAATATTGAACCACCCTTGCAACCCAGGAATAAATCCCACTTGATCATGGTGAATGATTTTTTAATGCATTGTTGGATTTGGCTTGCTGGTATTTTGTTGAGGATTTTTGAATCTATGTTCATCAGGGAGGTTGGTCCTGTTCTCTTTTATAGCGGTATCTTTATCTGATTTTGGTAATAGGGTAATGCTAGTCTCATGAGATGAATTTGGAAGTTTTTCTTCCTTTTCTAGTTTTTGAAATAGTTTTAGAAGAATGGATATTAAGTCTTCTTTAAACGTTTGGTAGAATAAACCTGTGAAGCCATCTGGCCCTGGACTTTTGTTTGCTGGGAGTATTTGGGTTACTGATTCAGTTTCTTTGCTGGTTATTCGTGTGTTCAAATTTTCTATTCCTGTTTCAGTTTTGGTAGTTTATATCTTTTTATGAGTTTAGCCATTTCTTCTAGGTTTTCTAATTTGTTGGCATGTAGATTTTCATAATATTCTCTTCTAAGTTTGTATTTTGAGGTGTTGGTTGTTATTTCTCCTCTCTCATTTGAATTTTATTTATTTGAGTCCTTTCCTTTCTTTCTTGATAAGTCTGACTAGAGGTTTGTCACTTTTATTGATTTTTTTCAAAGAACCAGCTCCTGGTTTCATTGATTTGTTCAACTTTTTTGTGTTTGTTTTTGTTTTTTTTTAGTTTTTATATTATTTATTTCTTCCCCAATATTTATTAATTTCTTCCTTCTGCTGGTTTTAGTTTTTTTATTATTCTTTTTCTAGCTCCTTTAAGACTAAGATCATTGTTTGCGATTTTTATTGATTCTTGACGTAGGTCTTTATTAGTGTAAACTTCCCTCTTAGAACTGCTTTTGCTGCATCCCAGAGGTTTCAGACAGTTGTATTTTCATTTTCATTTGTTTACATGTACTTTTTATTTATTTTTGTCTTTTCTTTTATTTCCTGATTGACCCATCCATTGTTTAGTAGATATTATGTAACCTTCATGGATTTGTGCTCTTTCCAGATTTTTTCTTGGGGTTGATTTCATAGTGTTGTAGTCAGAAAAAATGCATGGTATGACCCTGATCTTAAATTTGTTGAGGCTTATTTTATAGGCTAATATGTGATCTATTCTGGGGAATGTTCCATGTGTACTTGAAAGGAATGTGTATTCTGCTGTTTTGGGATGGAATGTTCTGAATTTATCTGTTAGATCCATCTGGTCCAGTGTAGCATTTCAAAGCCATTGTTTTCTTGTTGATTTTCTATTTAGATGATATATCCATTGATGTATGTGGGGTTTTAAAGTATCCTACTATTGTATTATTTTTTTTTTAATTTTTTAATGTTTTTATTTATTTTTGAGACAGAGAGAGACAGAGCGTGAGCAGGGGAGGGGCAGAGAGAGAGGGAGACACAGAATCCAAAGCAGGCTCCAGGCTCTGAGCTGTCAATACAGAGCCTGATGCGGGGCTCAAACTCATGGACTGTGAGATCATGACCAGAGCTGAAGTCGGACCCTTAACTGACTGAGCCACCCAGGCACCCCACTATTACTGTATTATTATTGATTGGTTCATTTTTGTTTGTTACTCACTTTTATGTATTTGCATGCTTCCATGGTGCATGCATATAATATTTACAATTGTTATATCTCCTTTTTGGACTGTCCCTTTTATTATTATATTGTGTCCTTCTTGTGTTTCTTGTTATAGTCTTTTTTTTAACATCTCCTTTGTCTGATATAAGTATTGCTGCTCCAGCTTTCTTTTGACAACTGTTTGCATGATAAATGAATCTCTGTTCGCTCACTTCAGTCTGCAGATGGGCCTAGCTTTTTAAATATTATGTCGCCCTATGTTTTTTGATTGGAGTGGATAGTCCATTTACATTCAAAATAATTATTGATAAATATGTTTTTATTGCCATTTTATTATTTGTTTTGTCATTGTTTATGGAGATTTTCTCTGATCCTTTCTTCTCTTTCTCTCATGTTTTGCTGATTTTTCTTGAGTGATATATTTGAATTTGTCTTTATTATTACATTTGTTAGTGGTTTTTGTTATATAGTACCATTCAGTTTTGTATATAACCTCTTCTGCATATAGAAGTCTGTACTAAGTTGATGGTGGTTTAAGTTTGAAACCATTTTTTACTTCTTTCCTCCCTATGTTTTAGATATATGTTGTCATATTTTACATCCTTTTATTTTGTGAGTTCCTTCACTGATTTTTTTCTAGAATATTCATTTTTATTCCTTTTGTGTTTTCTACTGTGGTCTCTCCTGTCTACTGTATGTCTCCTTTAATATTTCTTGCAGGTCTGGAGGCACCTGCGTGGCTCAGTCGGTTAAGTGCCTGACTTCACTCAGGTCATAATCCCGCAGTTCGTGGGTTTGAGCCCTGTGTCAGGCTCTGTGCTTGCAGCTCGGAGCCTGGAGCCTGCTTCAGATTCTTTGTCTCCCTTTCTCTGCCCCTTCCCCACTCATGCTCTGGCTCTCCCTCTCTCAAAAATAAATAAACACTAAAAAAATGTAAATATTTCTTGCATGTCTGGTTTAGTGGCCATGAAATCCTCTAGTATTTGTTTGTCTCGGGAGCTCTTTATTCTTCCTTCTCTTCTGAGTAATAACCTTGCTGGATAGAGTATTCCTGGCTGCTGATTTTCTGCATTCAGCACTTTGAATATATTATGCCACTGCCTTCTGGCTTGGAAAGTTTCTGCAGAAAAATCCCCCGATAACCTTATGGCATTTCCTTTGTATTTTACTATCTTCTTTTGTCTTGCTGCTTTAAAATTTTTTTCTTTGTCACTATCGTTTTTCAATATAATAGCAATATGTCTTGGTGTGGATCTGATTTTGTTGACTTATTGGGGTTCTCTTTGCCCCCTGTATCTGGGTGTCTGTTTTCTTCCCCAGATCAGGGAGGTTTTGCTATTATTTCTTTAAGTAAATTATCTGCACCCTTTTTTCTCTCTTCTTCTTCTAGGACTCCTGTCATACAAATGTTATTATATTGTTTGAATCACTGAGTTCCCTAACTCTATTCTTGTTTTCCATAATTCTTTTTTCTTTCTTTTGTTTTGCTTTATTATGTTTCATTACTCTGTCTTCTAGGTCATTAAATTTTCTACTGCTTCTTTCATCCTGCTGGTCATTCTATCAAGCATGTGTCACATTCTGTTTGAGCCCTTTATCTCTGCTATGTTATTCCATATCTGTCTGTTAAAGGTCTCACTCATGTCTCCCACTCTTTTCTCAAGTCCAGTGAGTATCCTTCTAATCATTGCTTTAAATTCTCTTTCAGGCGTGTTACTTATGTCTGTTTCACGTAGATCTCTAGCCATGGTTTTCTCCTATTCTTTAATTTGGGATAATTTTTTGTGTCTTCTCATTTTGTGTAAGTCTCTGTGTCTGTTTTCTGTGTGTGTGTGTGTGTGTGTGTGTGTGTGTGTGTTAAGAAAGTTCAGATACATCTCCTGTTCTTGAAGGTAATGGTCTTATGAAGAAGAGGTACTTTAGTACCCTTTTGTGTAGTTTCTTCTGTTCCCCAGGTCCTAGCATTTCCCAGTGTGGCTCCGGTGCTGTGTGTGCTCTGCTGTTTTTTCCTGGCCACTTTATCCTTCATGCCAGTCTTCTATAGAGGCTCTCTTTGACTGTTATGGGCAATGTTTGGTCTGTGGCCCAAAAGTGTTGTGTTTTTACTGGGTGTGCTCTGGTCTGTTTGCGAAATGAGACCTATTGCTGCCATAGGCTCCTCCTGGGTGAGGAGACGACCAAGGCTGGCCGTCTTGGGGGAGGCCCCACATGGCTAGGACTGAGGCAAAAGAGAATGAGAGGGCCTTTCATCTGAGGTACAAGCGGGGGGTGGGGAGGAGGGGCTTGGTATAAGTAAGTTAAATAGTTAGTGTCGGTGCTGTTCTGGTTCCTGCAGGGAGCCCTGTGTTTATGCTCAGGGACAGGGGATAGATGGCTCTGGCCAGTTCCCTTCTTCCTGGAGGAGTCTCTCCATGAATGCTTCTTCTCTGGGATACGCTCTGAAATGAGCACATAACCTTCCCACTGTGTCCCCATGCATTTTACGGATCTGTCTTTCCACGCTGTATATCCAGCTTCCCTGGATATGTTTGCTTCCCTTCTGTCCAAGAGCAGCGCAGTACTTACTGATGGGGCTTCATTCCGATCAAGCCCACTGACCTTTTCAGCTAAATCCTTTATGCCCCACTGGTTTCCAGGAGTCTCAAATCTGGCCCCTCTTGTTTTCCAGGCCAATTTCTATGGGTATTTGTTTTCCCCTTGTGTTCCCCTGTGTGTTACTCTCTCACCCTTCTCTCAGACCCTGCCTCCCTCCCCTCCATAACAGTCACAATCCATTTCTCTCCCAAACCCCACACTTTCTACCTTCTTTCATGTGACGTCTTCTTTCCCTTTAGTTGTACAGTTTGTTCTGCCAGTCTTCAAATCAGTTTCTGGGGTATTTAGGATGATTTGACAGTTATCTGGTATTTGTGGGAGGAGGCAAGCCTGAGGTCCTCCTACTCCACCACTGTCTTCCAACCTTAAAGAACCATTTCAATGGTCTCTTCCCAAATAGCAATTAATTGAAAGTATTCAACATCAAAGGTGTAAAAAAAAAAAAAGGATATTTTTCCCTTCTAGCCAGCTAGAGTGCCAGCAAATTCGAGATAGTCTTGAGTTCATATTTCTTCTGAACTGGAGTAATGCACTCATGCATTAGTGGTGGGGTGGGAGAGAAGGAAGAAGTAAAATGTTCACTTTGGCTATGGTGTTGCAATGTTTCCTTTCTACAGCATGGCAGCCAGTTTAAGAAAGAAAAATAGAGTAGGTGAACTAACTTCTGGAATGGTAATAGCATCTGTGATAAAGAGTGGTTATTGCAAAATAAACATTAAGTTCTAGTTAGAAAAAGGTAAATTAGTTTTCAAACTCCTTTGAAGCAAATAATTTAGAATCTCTAAGGCAAACATTTGTAACTTCATACCTAATTTTGGTTGGTACAAGATGGAATAGGTCTGTTTTCTCCCTCCTCCTTTTTGCTAAGCTCTATTACACATGCTAGACAGAAGGCAAGACACAACCGAAGGAGAAATATGAACAGGGGAGTTCTCTCTTCATGAAATATTGATGTTAAAAATTTTTAGATGGCATATTTCAGGAGTTATGTGCAGAAATATAGAGACTATTCATAGCTTTGATCACATGAGTTTTTACTGTTGTTGCCCCGGGACTGAAAATAATATATTTGAGAGAAATGTGTATTAATTTCTAATACATTTTATTAACAAACTTAAACATATGATGATCCACTGAAATCAAATTGGCCTGAAAGTTTATTTGATGAATGCTCATGTTAACAACTATTCTCAGGTATAATTTTTCAGATATTAATTTGGGAAATTGTGATATTAATTTAAGAGCAATGGGTTACTTGATTTTAAATAAACTTGCCTATCAATATAAAGTTGAGCATTCATGATTCATTTTATTATTTTTCCACTTTTCAGTATTAAAAATTTAAATATATTATGCATATGTTAATTTTAAATCAGTGGAAATTTTAAAATTCATATGTAACTAGTGTAGAAAACATTCTTTTAACAAAGGAACACCTACACTCCTTTAAGAAATATTAATTAGTTGCACATTGTTATAGTATTTTTATTTTCTTTTAGTTGTGACATTGCTATAATTTTGATTTTTTTATTATAAATATATTTTTTTTGTTGGTACACATATAGAACACTAAAGCCTTAGAAAGCATTTTAGTCACAATGAAGTACTAAGGATATTGCCAGTGCACACCAAGGACTGTTTTTTTTTTTTTAACTCTCTGATACTGAATAGATCCTCTGTGAGCTCATTAATCCCATTTAAAGTAAGAGCAGCAAGTATTTAACATTTTGGGAAAGGACAAATCAGGATTCAGTCGTTTGGGCATTGGTTATAAGGACACATATTGACCTTAATATTAATGTTGGTGTAGCTTCAGGATATCAGGAAGAATAAGTCCAGAAGCAAATAACTGAAAACCCAACTCAAATGATAAATGGGTTACTGATTCCTCCTGACTGCCTTCTGTTAGGTATTTAGTGTGTAGTTGTGTATTAAGGAAGTGAGGGAGTGGGCTGGTTTTGAGTTCTGTTGTTACGGTTACTCTCAGTGCACCAGCGGCTTCAAATTCTTCTAATAACACCTTGCTTTTGCTTTGCTTCCTGGAGATCCCATACAGCTCCCAGCCAGTAGTCCACTCTCAGTTTTACTGGACTTCATGATGTTATGGAGGTTGAGGGATTGGGATGTACCTGGGTGCTCTCTGTAAGTCTCTGTCTTAGACTCTGTGAACATGGGTCTCTGTGCTGTGGCCGTCATGAATGTTACTGCTCCTTGTCTAGCTGTAAGACTCTGTCTAGACTTTCTCCCAGATGTAGAACTTTTTTCTTTTTACTCTTCTTCTACAGTTTTTGATGTCTTTACTCACATTAAGTCTTTTATTCTTTAGAAGAGATAGAGAAGATGGTTCTGCACCATGTTTTTTGCTGGTGGTTGACATTCCCTCTCGTGGCTTCAATTGTTTGTTTTTCCCCATTTTCCTCAAGCTACAGATTCTGTAACTTCCCTCAGTAGATTAAGTAGGAACAGTTTTTCTCCTCCAGCAGCACCGTAGGGGAAGCATTCTCGGGGTGCTTCCCAATATTCTCTGTGAGCAATTTGTAGGGCTCCTGGAGAAAAAGTCTATAAAAGGATGAAGTTCTTCCAATAGATCTCAGGAGTTTGACACTTTCATGCTACTCAAATCTCAGCGCTTAAAATCTGTTACAAATTTCTAGCTCTTTTACTGAAATAGATGGTATTTGATGGTGTCTATCCCAGACAGGCAAATGTTCACTCCTGTTTCTGCTCTGTACATGCCCTTCTCCCTTTGTGGAGTTCTTGGTTGTATGTTCTCCATTTTCTGAATCTTTCAAGGTAAGTAATTTATTTATAGATTTCTGGGGTTTTTTGTTTGTTTGTTTTTTTTGTGGTTGTTGTTTTGTTTTTGTTTTTGTTTTGCCTTAATGACAAGAGAGGAAGTGATGTTCTTTCCAGCTGTCTAAGTCTCCGAGCTGAAGTTGATTTACTTTTTATTATTCATATTTGACGTCCCTGAGATTTTTAGTGGACCAGAAACTAAAAGGAGTTTCATATGCAGGACAGGGTGATACTCTGGTCCAATTTAATATGTTCTTCTTAGGAGAGAGAAGTGTATATGAGCTACTTCCTTTACTAAGCTTTACTTGAGCCCAATAAGCTTTGAATGGCAGCTTTTGTTTTGTTTACAATGTAGATTATTTCTTCTCCCTAAACCTTTCTTATGGACTATTCCTACAAGTATATCTTTCCTGCCAGAATCTTAAATAACTACATTTATTCTTCTTCTTGGAAACAGTGTTGGGAACCTTCAAAGCTATGAAGTACTTCCTTGTAGTAAAGAAAATATTGTTTTACACCTCTAGATGTGCTAATTATGTGAAAATCTTATTTGACATCTAAAACCATGAGTGTTTTCATTTAGATGTTCTGGCATATCTGTTCACTGCTTTTAGAAGAATGACCCCTAGTTGCATAGACAAATTAATTCCTGATTGTTTCTTTTCTGAATGCTTTTTGTTTCTTTTAAGATAATTTTAAAGAAAAGGCAATGCTACTATATTATAAATAGAAGTTTAATTTTAAGGGAATATTACAAGTTTACAATTTTCCCTGTAGGAAGTTTGCTAAACATATTTCTCAGACGAATGAATGAGATTTCATTTTATCAATTGCTTCGGCAAAAATAAATGTCAATATATGATATATTTTTAACAATGTATTGGTAAATAATGTATTAGATTAAGCATTTAAAATTTATATCTGTTTCAGTGAGAAGAAATTAATATCATTATGATACACGTTTCTTTTTTTCTGGAGGCTGATTCATTATAGATTTTTAAAAATATGGTTCCTCTACATGTTCTTTTTTTTATTGATTCATAATAGTTTTTTTGAAGGTGAATGTATTAGCATTTAAAAAAAAGTATTTTGTGGTCATCCTTATGATTCTTTCTATGATTATAGCATGCTTTGAAAGATTGTCTTTCCTCAGATATCTTCAAAAGTAATCGCCCATGGTTTCTTAAAGTATCTGTGTAGTTTAACAGTAAAATTAATACACTTGGGCCCCTTTAAGAGGGAGTTTGATGTTGTAAATACGGTTGCAGTTTTTTTTTTTTGTTTTATTATAGCTTTCTCAAATAATATTTGGCTGTACTCATGTCAAATCTCCTTTACCGTCTCATAAAAAATCCCACCAACGTATGCAATACATCAGTCCTTGTATTTTAGCCCATTTTAGGATCTTCTGAATTCTATTAATCTTTCCTAACAAAGTGGTGACAATTTAAATCATATTACCATTAGAATATATAAAATAACTAGTTGGAAACCATTCTTCTTTCTTTTTTTAAACTTCTTCCCCATTTATTTTTTATGGTGAAAATTAGATGTTTTATTTCTAATTCTAAAAAAAACTAATATTAGAGTAGACTTCTGGTTTCCAGGTTTGCACGTAAGGAGTTTAGAAATCGCCACTCTGCCCTAGCAAGTAATAAGCTGAACAGGCTGAAAGGCCAGCAACGTCTCTTGGATCCATGAGAGGAGAGAGGACACAGGGCGAACCTCTACCCCCAAGGTGGGAGAGACTGACAGATGCATCCAGGGAGTTGCTTTTTACCTGAGCAGAGACTCAAGAGTGGAAGATGCCTGAGAAATAAGAGCCAGGGTAGAAAAACCTGAAAAGTAGTTGATCAAGGGCTGGTGGCTCAGTGCAGGTGACAATCAGAGTGAAAATTTCCATGGCTCCCAGCCATAGGAAGCCTCGTGCAATATTGTGAGACCTCAACCAGGTGCCCATAATAGATAACTGAGAAAAATCCCTGAGGACTTCTGCGGTGGTGTGGGGAACCGTTCGGAAGCATGCTGTACCAAAACCCTCTGTTCTTAATGCAGGGGAAAACTAGGTAACCAGAGTCTAACCTGCTGGGTGTTATCAGAGCCCACATGACCTGGAGAGGGAAAATATCCACTTATAGCCACCCCTAGCCATGGTGTCACACTTTAGAGGGGAGAAGAAGCCTGAGATGTGCTCCCGAGGTTCACAATCTAGAAGCAGAGGCTTAAGGAAAGCACTGAGACTTAATCCTAAAACTGTAGAATGCTTCCCTTTCCCCCACATCTTACCACCATGTTACCAAAAGCCTGGGTGCAGCTGTTTGTTGTAGCCAGTACCTCAGGTTTAGCTGATAAGAAAATACTATAAGGCAAAGCAAAAGGCAAATATAAAAAGGCAACAGAACAAAACAAAAAACCCACAATTTGAAGAGACAAAGCAAGCATCAGAACCAGACATGACAGGGATGTTGGGATTATCAGATCAGGAATTTAAAACAACCACAATTAATATGCTAAAGGTTCTAATGGAGAAAGTAGACAGCATGCAAGAACTAATGAGAAATGAAAGCAGACACATGGAAGTCCTAAGAAAGTACCAAAAAAGAAATGCTAAATCAAAAGCATAGTGACAGAATTAAACGATGCCTTTGATGGATGTATTAGTAGACTATAGAGGTTAAGCAACACACTTCTACATAATTCGTGGTTCAAAGATGAAATCTGAAGAGAAATTTTAAAAAACTTAAAAAAATTTTTTTTTTAATGTTTATTTATTTTTGAGACAGAGAGAGACAGAGCATGAACGGGGGAGGGTCAGAGAGAGAGACACAGAATCCGAAGCAGGCTCCAGGCTCCGAGCTGTCAGCACAGAGCCCGACGCGGGGCTCGAACTCACAGACCGTGAGATCATGACCTGAGTCGACGTCAGACGCTTAACTGACTGAGCCACCAGGCGCCCCTAAAAAAACTTTTTAAAAATAAAATGAAAATACAACTTCTCGAATTTTGTGTGATGCGGTGAAAGCAGTGCCTAGAGGGAAATTCATAGCATTGAAAAGCTGCCCATGTTGGAAAAGAAAATCTGAAGTAAATATTCTAAGCTCCTACTTTAGGAAACTAGAAAAGGAAGTCTAAGTTAAATCTAAAATAAGGAGGGAAAAAAGCAAAATAACAAAAATTACAGAAGAAATCAATGAAACTGAAAACAGAAAACCAGTAGAGAAAAGCCAGTGAATCCCAAACCCTACTGGTCCAATGACATGAGAACACATTTTCCTGGAGTAGGTTTTATGCCAAGTTGTGTTTCTTATTCAGATGCATCACTGTCCAAAATCACTCACAGTTCTTGGGAAAGGTGAAAATAGCAAATGGAATGTTAAAACTAAATTTATCTAAACTGTCAAACATCCTTACGCTCAGATGACACTTTACTCTCGTTAATTCTGATATCCTTTCATTATTTCTTTTAAAGAAGTCGTAGATTATGCACTACGAACCCATCACTAGTAGGCTCATGCAAATAAAAATGAATCTATTCATACTGTTTCCAGTCTCTTACAAACTTATTAGCTGAACATTTTAAAGCACTGATTCGTAACAGTCCTATAGTAGGCTTCCTTTCCTTCCTCCACCTAATCATCCCTACATGACCTAAATCAGGTGATTTGGTATTCTAGAAAAGACATCAGAGAGATACTGACCTTAGACATCACAGAAAAAAATACCTTATCAAATACTCTTGACTACTTTGTAAGCAATTAAAGCACAAGCAGTTTATTCTTGGGTATATGTTAACCAACTAAAACAACTTCACTTATTACCAAAGTAAAAGATTATACTGATAGAGATCAAAACAGAGGCTCTCAAAATTTCTAGAAGTGGCCTATAGAATCAAACTGTGCACCAAATTCTTGAAATATCTATGAGTTGGCCAGTGTTTGTTAAATACCACTGAAATAAATACTTAGATGCCTACAACCATGATGGTAATACTTAGATGATTTGCCTACATTTGCACTTTATCCTTTTAGCTGTCATTTTTCTCTGCCCTTTTTTAAGGTTACAACCTTAATCTAAATGCCTCCTTACTACTAATAATAACTTGCTTAGATCTGTGTTTTACTAGGGATAGTATATAATTCTGCTCTCCCAAACTATTGTTAGTACATTCAATTTATGCAGTTTCGTACATAGTAACAGCTGGAAAATACAAATGAATCAACAAATAATAGTACATTGTATCTGTCTAAACTATTCAGGCATAGACAAAAGATGATGATTAACATAAAGGCATATCAGACCACCTTACTTATAATGTTACTCTCTTGAACCTAAAGGAAATTATTTGCATTAAAACAGGGTAAATGAATATTCTTGGGGTGTAACAGTGATTGTTTTTCAAGACAACTCCCAGAGACAGTATACCTAGAACTCCACAAAAATTGTTTATATTTCCTGTTCATTTCCTACTTTCTTCCCTTATGTGAGAATCATTCCTTTCTTTTTAAGTTTATTTTAATCCCAACCCAGGAGCAAAGGAGCAAGGCTTATTTCTCTCTGGGATGAAGAATTAGACAATTACAATTATGTGACATACGTAACTTTCCAACTTTCTTAGAGAACAGTTTTCATGAAGAGATGGGAAGAATAAAACCATTTTCTGGTGGTGTAAATAATAGTTTTTATTTTTATTATTTTCCTTTCTCTCTCTCTCTCTCTCTCTCTCTCTCTCTCTCTTTTTAAGAGAAAGAGACAAAGAGAGAGAAAGCATGGGGGAGTGGCAGAGAGAAGGGGAGAGAGAGAATCTTAGGCTCCACGTTCATTGTGGAGCCAGATGCAGAGCTTGATCTCACAGTGCTGAGACCTGAGCTGAAATTGAGAGTCAGACACTTATGTGACTGAGCCACCCAGGCATGCCTTAGCTGATAATTTTTAGAACAGGATCCTGATAATAGTGATCCTAACCATAAGATTGAACAGCACATAGTGTTCATCAAAAATGTATTCCTCAATTTACGTAATAGAAAATAGTTTAATTTATTTTCCGTGACCACAGCCCACAAATTTAATTCCTTAGCTTAAATAACTATTAATGAAGAAAGAGCCTCTTATTTTCTTTGGGTCAACCAGTGGGAAGTCTGTACTATTTCTAGATGACATGTACCCAAATGAATATCACAAGTAATTTGAAAAAGCTATATCTATATGAATAAAAAACAGTCTGACTAAAACTTTATCTAGTTTAAAGACATGACTGTGTGCAAGTTAAAGAAAAGATAGAATTAGGCACTCGTTGGCACTTGTTTCCTCGATCAAGCCTGACAAAACCTTACAATACTTTGTTATTCTTACATGTCTCATATTCATTGGATATGTTATCCGGAACCTTGATGCTTTTGTGCAGCCATTATCCCTACATGATTCAATAAATTATTCACAGAGGAAAACAGTATGCAGTACTGCTGACCAACACATAAATGAAACATTTATCTCTGGTAGAATCAGCAACCTGGTGAGGTCCCTGATCAGATCTCCTGCAGCTTTGTCTAAGAAGGACAAAACAGGTGGATTGAGGATAAAAAGCTCTGACCTGTGGGAAAGGACTGGTTGTTCTTTGACTCTAGTAACATCTCACCACCAGAACTGCATAAAAGTAGTTCTAAATGATCCATGACAATTCAGCATCAGTAGCCAAGCTTCTGAGAGCCAGCCAATGAATTACAACCTCCTGCTTCTGAAAGTCAGCCAATCCATAAAACATCACTCCACTTTGCACACTTCTGAAATCTTTAAATTTCATGCTTCCTAAATCTATATACGAGCATCTGTCCACACTTTTCAAACAGTGCCTTCCTTGTAATTGTGCCTTACAGCTCTCTTTTCATAATTAACAATTCAGTTTTCTTTTTTCCCTTCTCTCCCTCCTCCCTTCTCTTATTCCTTTATATTTCCCTTCTATTAAAATCTGACCTTTTTATCTGTCATCGATATTTCACTATGCAACTGATTTTATATCAGGTTATAGCCCCCAAAAACCAGAGGTGAAAGTATATGTTACCTATTCCTTTTATATTTATATACACATAATACAAGATTTTTATATAAGTGATACACTGATAAAAAATTTTAGTAGTTACACAGTATAATTCATGCATGATATTTTGTTTTGTTCTCATATATCAAAGAAATACACATCTTGATACTGTTTCAAAAAGAGCTATAAGTCAGCAATCTTGTGAATGTCAAAGAGTCAGCAGTGCAGAGGATACAAAAGAAAGGTTGTGTTTCATTTTGTCAACATTGGCTACTGGAACTTTAGAGAAAATATTGAGAAAGAAGGAAAAAATTTCATCATGGCTTTGACCTATCTTAACATCTCCTTGACATTTCATTAAGATCTATTTCTTCCCCTTCAGGATTTTCTCAGAGAATCTACTTTTCACCCGTAAATGAAAGAAAATAAAAAGCTACATAAGAAATGTTTGAAAGTAGAGAAATATTTTGGGGGGCATGTGTGTTTTGGGAGAAAAGAATGTATCTGGCAAGGAATTTGTTCATGTATTGTGTTTGGAAGTTGAAATATATCAAAGGAAATAGAATCTCATGATCTTATCCTAGAGAGATGCCAGCAACTGTGGAAGAAACCACTTAAGGGCTTTAGTAAAACTCATAGTATCGTTCAGTTAAATGCAAATTATAAAACACAAAGGTTGATTTTAATCCACTTTTCTTGCTTGGAAGAAAGCTTTAAGCCTCTCAAAATTCAGAGAGGCTCATATATTTAGAGCTAGTTAAAATCCTATTAAACCAAAGAGGGATTATGTAGATTAATAAAAGAGGGGGTTTATTTTTTGTTTGTTTGTTTTAATATAATATTCTCTGAACCATTCTTGATTATTGGAGTCCTCTGTTTGAGTCCCTTTCTGAAATTACTATTCATATAACCCTTGTAAAATGGGTAAGGGAGATTGATAGTTAATACTTTCTTGTGACAAATTTTACCAGGAATGAAGTCATTAAAAAGTACTTTCCTTGTAGCTGTATATGATAGAAGAACATATTAAGGTTAAAAATAAACTGTGCGGAAATGACTGCATAGGCTAGATCCACCAAAGCATTGCATTTGCCTATGAGATGAGAAGTTTTGCCAGGTTTACTTAAACTATTTGGTTTTGTTGTTGAGGTTTCTGTTTTTCTTCGGTCAACAGATAGGTAGATAGATAGACATGTATCTATATAGAACTGTCAATATATATATACTTGATCTCTTATTTTTTGAACAAATTTTAAAACAATATATATTAATGCATATTAATGTATTAATGACACATGGGCAATTCTTAAAGAGATTTTTAATTCTTCAAAAACATTCTATGTTTAGTTCTTTATAATAAGATCAAAGCTAACATATGTAGGATATATCTATCTATAGTTTCTTCTCCTACTACTTCTTTAAATCCCAGATAGATAATTAAAATAGAAAACTGGTATTTTTACTCCTTTTCAGATACAGAATTAAAAGGGGAAGCCTCTTTATTTACTTAACTATTTCTTGGGAGTCCTTACTGTATTTCAGGAATGGTACTATATACCATGTATGAACATGGACTATGTCGCTGAACCATCCACTAAAGGCAGTTGGTCATTGATTTCTTTATTCATTTACATAAATAAGGGTCTGTGCATACATACAGATACGGAAGTATAAGCAAGTGAAAGTACCAATATTGGCATATACACTGTAGAAAAGACTCAGAAAAACATAGTTGTATAGATAAAAAGCATTACGTTTAGGTACATTTAAATATTTTAATTAAGTTGATGTTCAAAAGTAGATTGAGCTCTTTTCTTAATTCCATTCCTGGGCTGTATTATTTCTAAAGAGGAACATGATTTAAGGCTTATTTAAAAATATCTCCAAAAAAGACAGTGTTATTTAAAAAAAAAAAAAAAAAAAAAAAACAAAAAAACGCTGTGTAGGCCAAGTGGGGAAAAATGGTAGAAAGAAATACCTTAGAGGACAGTTTTGTTGTACAACATTTGGCCTTAAATAAATGCACAGGCCTGCAAGTGAAAATGTATTACATATGTCAAAGGAACAGTAATTAAACTGCTCCCTCTAAGCTTTTTTGATAGGCCATTTTCAGAATGAATGGTTAAGGCTGAGAAAGGGCACTTGGCATTTAAGATCCCTGCCTTTAGGATATTATTCTCCCTGATTTTTCTATTCAACGTGATTCCTCTTTTCACTTTTATGCCAACTTAGAAGGAACTTTCCTGCTATTTGGGCAAAAGATGACTTTAGCACCCCATAGAAATTGTAAGTTGTTCCTAAGGTATAGTTAATTAATTTGGTCATTGAATACAAATGATTAATGATGATGATGCATACAGATCTTAAAGAAGGTGACAGATTTACAGGTTGTCATGGCCAAAATGACCAATTTTATAGTTTGGCTTTGACTAGTGTAAATTAATATATTTCGAGTGAGAGTTACAAGACAATTTAAAATTATTACTTGTTTATAGTTATGTGTGTGCTTGATATATCATGCATATGTATACAAATGTGTGTGTGGTTGTGTGTGTGTGTGTGTGTATTGTATTTTCTGATCACGGCCTATAATTTCTTTTTAGAAGCAAGTAATCCATGAACTAAATCATCACCAATCTTTAAAGAAACTGATAAAAGTTGAGTTATTTATTTATTTAAAAGTGATTGCAAATCCCTTTCAAAATACTTATAAAAATTAAATTTAATTGATATTTTTTCACATACTTTGATAAGTTTCCCTTCATTATATCACAACATATACATGTGTCCAGCAAGCACATAACTTGCTGCACTAAAAGTAACATTTTTTTTAATGTTTGTTTATTTTTGAGAGAGAGACAGAGTGTGACTGGGGCAGGCATAGAGAGAGGGAAACACAAAATCTGAAGCAAGTTCCAGGCTCCGAGCTGTCAGCATAGAGGCAGACGTGGGGTTTGAACTCAAGAACTGTGAGATCATGACCTGAGCCAAAGTCGGATGCTTAACAGACTGAGCCACCAAGGCGCCCCTAAAAGTAACATTTTTGTAACATTTATGATGGTACCTCTTTCTTATTTTCAACGTATCATGCAAAATCAGATACGAGGCCTCAAAATTTCATTGTGTATACAATCCTGCCATGTTTTGGTTTTTAAAAACCCTGCCTGGGGTGACTGGGTGGCTCAGTTGGTTAAGCGTCTGACTCTTGGTTTCAGCTCAGGTCATGGTCTCACGGTTTGTGAAGAACCAGACATGGGGCATGAACCTATGAACCATGAGATCATGACCTGAGTTGAATTCAAAAGTCAGACTCTTAACCACCTGAGCCACCCAAGTTCTCCTAATTGTCCAATGATTCTTTTTTTTTTTTTTTTAATGTTTATTTATTTAGGGAGGGGGAGAGAGAGCATGCCCATGTGCCAGAAGGGGCAGATACAGAGGGAGAGAGGGAGAATCTCAAGCAGGCTCTGAGCTGTCAGCACAGAGCCTGATGTGGGGCTTGATCTCATGAACCATGAGACCATGACCTGAGCTGAAATCAAGAGTCAGTCACTTATCCGACTGAGTCACCCAGGCACCCGTAAATATAATTATTTTAACATGTAGTCAGAATTTTTTATATTTTATACTAGCCAGTTATCCTGATAACTTTATATAGTAGATAGTTGTAAGAAATTTTATAGAGACCGGTTATAATTGTTAAATTCTAATAGTTTATAATGTAATTGAAGATGCTGAAAATACAGTTCATTTGGAAATCACTGTGTATATTAATAGATTTTCCTTAACATGACACTTAAAGTGTTGTTCGTCTTCTCTCAGCAAACAAGAGTGTTGCTGGGGCGCATGGGTGGCGCAGTCGGTTAAGCCTCCGACTTCAGCCTGGTCACTATCTCGCGGTCCGTGAGTTCGAGCCCCGCGTCGGGCTCTGGGCTGATGGCTCGGAGCCTGGAGCCTGTTTCCGATTCTGTGTCTCCCTCTCTCGCTGCCCCTCCCCCGTTCATGCTCTGTCTCTCTCTGTCCCAAAAATAAATAAACGTTGAAAAAAAAAATTAAAAAAAAAAAAAAAAGAGTGTTGCTAACACAAATGTCGTCTTGGCTTAAATATTTGTCTGTAACGAGAAGTACATAGTGCATAGATCAATTCAGATTCATATGATAAGCATTTTTTTCTTTTTTTTTTTAATTTGAGGTAATTTTAAAGAAATAAACAAGTCATTGGGTAGTTAAACATGATTTTAATTATATAAAATCACATATTTAAGAAGAGACATTTAAGTGTCAGTTTTTTTAAAGTGATGAGTCCATCCTGATAATTTATTCTTCTCTGACCGAGCCTTAGTAAAAGTTGTACTTGTCCAGGCAACTTACGCACATTCTTTAATTAGAAAGTCACTTTGTAATTTATATCAGGTAATGCATATTTGGTTACAATAAAAAATCCAAATCAAATTCAGGAAAGGAGAATTTATTAACTAGACAATGGTATCTCATGGTACCCAAAGACAGAAATATACTTGTATCTTACAAATCATTGTAACTAAGAACTAGAATGTCCTCTTGATTTCACATTTCTGTCTTCTTTCTTTTTATTCTCTTTTTCTCTTTGTGTTTTATTTTTGGCTTTCTTTCATCTCTTAGTGGTGGTGGCTTTATCCATCTAACAAAAATCATTGGCTTGTATTTCAAATAAAATATATTTCAAATATATTTCTTGTATATATTTCAAATAAAATATATTTCAAATAACCATACAACTTAATAAGATCTAAAAATCCCAAACAGTCTTAATATATCATAAACGTGAATGTCAAATCAATAGGGAAAGATAGATTAATCAATACATATTTGCAGATGACTGCCTCAACATTTGTTTAAAAGTACATTTAGGGGCTCCTGGGTGCCTTAGTCGCTTAAGCGTTGGACTTTGGCTCAGGTCATGATCTCGCAGTTCATGGTTTGAGCCCTGCATCCGTCTCTGTGCTGACAGCTTGGACCCTGGAGCCTGCTTCAGATTCTGTCTCCCTCTCTCTTTCTTCCCCTTTCCTGCACATGCACTCCTGTGCTCTCTCTCTCTCTCTGTCTCTCTCTCTCTCTTTCTCTCTCTCTCTCCCTCTTTCTCTGAAATAAAAATAAACACTAAAAATAAAATTAAATAAAAATTTTAGAAAACTACATTTGGAGCCATATCTACTACATTACATTCAAATACAACTAATTCCCTTTATTTTGATGTACGAGAGAGTATGACACTCGAAGCATTTTAACATTTTCAAAAGTATACCCAGTAAGTAATTTATTTAACACTGTTAACTTTCACTAAACATGTCAACTCCATGGATATTACATTGTTATATCAACAAGGGTATCTTTCTATTTCTTTCTTATGCCAATATGATATTATTTTACCGAGAGTTAGGAAATTCCTCAGACTCTGATAACATTAAAATAACATTATTTTTAAATATATCATAGCTTTTCTCATAAGATAGTTTTTCAAATATCTCAGCAATATATTACAGAGTTTCAAATGAAAAAAATACCTTTATAGATTTTACTTCAAATAAAATGATAAATTAGTGAATTTCTGTGAAATAACTATCATAAGCAAATATGGTAGTTTTAAAATTACCTATTCATTTCTTAAACGATACATGTTGTATTTCACTATTGACTTACTTTGGCTTTAGTACCTGTTTATCTTATTTGTAGGGAGAATGTTTGTTCCTGAATTATAGCAGTTTCCTTTTTCATGGTATTCATCAGATTATTCAATGTTCCCGTTGTTTGCCAGACAGCGATTCTTTCAAGCCCAAACATCTGCTTAACACTTGTTCCTAATCCAGTGTCAGGAACATAGAAGAAGATTAACATTAAATATACTCAATAATCTAAAACCACCTGCAATCCTTCCTTTCTAGTGAAAGCTAATGGACTACCACAAACTGCAGAATAAATACCCCATTGGCTCTTTCAACGGACGCGAACGGCATTACAGTCCTTCACGGCACAGTGTTATCAGAATTTTGCTCCTGACTTTGATGAGAAATGGTGTAAGTAGATCATGTCTACAAGGTGACAAGGATAGGGTGTTTTGTCTCCCTCAGTTAAAGACTGAAGCTCTAGAAAGTAGTAAGGGATGTGATAAGTGTATTGTAATCATCCACTTACGCCATTTTGTTTTGTTTTTAATTGAATGACCCTCAGAAGTTCTGCCTCCAGTTTATAGCAGAGCTTTAATGGGTTGAAAATCAATTTGAGTTATGGTAGAAACCAAGTGTGGTTATGATAGCTTATCTTTTTATTCAAAATAAATGGTTTCTGTTTGTATTTTCTATTTATTTTTCATTTCATCTTTCAACTTTACTTTCTTGTCAGAAAGTGGTGCCAAAGTATCTTTTTAAAACATTTACTTCACATTATTGTGTATTTTGTAATGATAATAATTGTTACATACTATTATAGAATGTTTTATTATTGCTTCACAAGAGCTATGTATTTGCACAATTAATATCAGATATTTAGTTAACCAATATTATGCTTATTCTTATTAGTAACATTATAAGAATACCTCTATTTTATTTTTTTCCCTTAGGCTACAAATACCAAGAATATCAGGCTAATTTATATCTACATTCATATTCATGACAACGTATCCTTGTATCTCTAACGGTTTAGTTTTGAAGCTAAATTAACTTAGTGGCAAAGGTTTAAGACTATTGTAGCTTCATTTGTCTTAATTTCCTTTTGCAATTTTACCAACTTTCTTTTGATTGGTGTTTGCCTTCTGTACTGTCTTGGTCTTAAATCCTGACAACTCATTCAAATCAACCACGAATTTTAAATAAGAAAAACATAGAAGCCTAAGTTATGCCCCAGGCCAAGGCCAATTAAATGAGTGTCTCTGGGAAAGGGGCCAGGGATTACGTTTTCTTCAAAAGTCTATAGATAAATCTAATACTCAGTCTTGTGATAATCACTCTCTTTAATATGTGCTTGGTATATATTGCTTAATATATTCTTCTTGTGACACATTAAGCTTAATTGTGTTTTTTATAAGGACGATATAATTGTTTATCAAAACTTATTAAAATATATTTTCTATTTTATTGGGGAGGTAACTTTATTATTAATTAGCTTTGGACTTATAATTATATGTCAGTTTTAAAAATTCCTTCTTATGATTTACTGTTTTTCTCGCTTTTCTTTCCATCCTTTCATATTTTTAAGAATGAAAAGTTATTTTATTTATTTACTTATTTATTTACTTATTTTTAAATGTTTATTTTTGAGAGAGAGGGAGAGAGAGAGAGAGACTGCGCATAAGCAAGGGAGGGGCAGAGAAGGAGGGAGACACAGAATCCAAAGCAGGCTCCAGGCTCTGCTTGAACCCACCAACTGGGAGATCATGACCTGAGTCAAAGCCGGATGCTTACCTAACTCAGCCATCCAGACGCCTGGCAAAAAGCTATTCTAAAATTGATTGGGCATAAAAATCATTTGGTTATCTTGCTCGGTTCATTTTTTTAGACCCCATTGTCAGACAGTCTGCTTCCTTACTTGTGAGATCAGACATGTAACTAACCCAAAAAACCATAGTGATTGTATATAGATGCAAACCTAAATACAAACATCAGTGAAAGGGATCTCCCCCCTCACCACATTTAATCAGAACTCCGAAGTGACAACAGTTCTGAAACAGAATTCTCAACAGGAAGTAACTGCTGGCCACAAAGTTGCTCTGGCCACCTTTGGCTTTTGTCACTTCTGCCAAAGCTACTTGTATTAACTGAAGACGACACTTGTCAGCATGCTGGATCTACTTGTGTCTCTTAGAAAAGATTAAAATATCTGGAAGAATCATGGTGATTTTTTTGGACATTTAAAGGGAAAACTGAGGATGTGCATACAGACTATGTAAAAAACCATAGCAGCAGCCATGTTTACTGGTGGGAATATGTTTCTCATTCCATACTTGTGTGTGTGTGTGTGTGTGTGTGTGTGTGTGTGTGTGTGTGTGTGTGTTTAGTTTTGAGAGAGAGAGAGACAGAGTGTGAGCAGGGGAGGGGCAGAGAAAGAGACTGAGACACCGAATCCAAAGCTCCAGGCTCTGAGCTGTCACTGCAGAGCCCGATGTGGGGCTTGAACTCAAGAGCTGTGAGATCATGACCTGAGCCAAAGTCGGCCGCTTAACTGAGTCACCCAGATGCCCCTCTCATTACATACTTTGAGTTTGCTGTCTCTGACCATAGGCCACAGGGACTCTGAGTATTCTGACTTCTATGTGTTTAGGTCATATCCTTTCCCAGACTCCTCTAAGTTATCTTCCTTTTTAGAAGTAGGATTTTTTGCACAGTAACCTTCATAGTACATGAAGTAAGAAAATATATACAAATATATGCAGAATAGATTCTTCCAGAGTAAACCCTCTGCCAATAGCACTTCCTTCCTATATATTACTAGCTTTAGTAAGACTCTCTGTTTATAGTTTATATAATTCTGGAATTATGTGTACAGCAATTTCTAGTCAAGATGGTATTTCCTTGTGTCTTATAGACCTAAAAATGCTCCTCTTTTAACCAAAATACATATGTGGTCTTTAGTTACTATGTCACAGAGGAGGAAATAAGTTAAATTCACCTTTTATCTAGTCTTTATATTAAATGCTATCAATGGTTATAGAGAAACATATAATTCAGTTCTACATCAGAACTTGATTATTTATATTATTAATGAAAATACACATATTACTGATACTTTTCCTTTTTGTTAGTTTATATATTTATAATTCTGAGATTTTGTGTCTGTCCTTTTTAACCAAAATGGGATTTTTGTTAATTAAAAATGCTTTTAAAATAATAATGAAAGAATGACTTTGCAGATTAGATGAAGTATTTACACTGGCTGTTAATTTTCAAAAGAAAATTTTATTAAATAAAGTCCTTGATGAAAGTGAATGCCAGAGGGATATTGATTTTTATCTGCTAATTATGCCCAGTACACACACAGAGTATTTAAGAATGCTTCTCTTTCTTCTTTGAAGTTTGTGTGTGTGTGTGTGTGTGTGTATGTGTAATGCTTTACAGATTTGCTGAATAAAATTGCTAACTATATAAAATAGAAGTATGTTATCTCAAAGAATAGAAAAAGTATATTTTGTCACAGCTAACACTGAAATTAAATCTTTGTTGTAATTTGTAATTTGTAGCAGTTTTAGGGATCTATGCTGCTATTGTAACTTAAGAGTGTTCTTTTTACCCTTCTTTCAAGAAATAGGTTACAAAAATCACAATGTCCTTAATTTTATTTTGAAAAATTGTTTTTTTATGTATTTTTAAAATTTTTTATCTTGATTTGTTTTTGAGAAATAGACAGAGTGCAAGCGGGGGCGGGGGGCAGAGAGAGAGGGAGACACAATATCCAAAGCAGGCTCCAGGCTCCGAGCTGTCAGCACAGAACCCCAGGTCGGGTTTGAACTCACAAACATGTGAGATCATGACCTGAGCTGAAGTCAGACACATAACTGACTAAGCCACCCAGTCAACCTTTGAAAAATTTTTTATTTTTAAAACTAGCTAAAATAAAGTGTCTGAAAAATCAGAAAACCCAATAAATGAATCCCTTCATTTTTCACGCCTAATTACAGTTTGCTATGATAATATAGGATTTTTTGCATCAAAACAGAGCTTATAATTATGCATATTAGATAACAAGAGGTTCAGTGAATTCTACAGGATGGTCATCATCCATGTTCTGTAAAACATGTTTATTACTGGATTGAATTTTATAGTTGGTGTAATGATAAAATATGCAATGATATTGTGCTGGAGAGTGACGAAAATATGTTGCATTCAACGAGTCAACAGAGATGGGTTTAATCTAACAATATCAAATTTAACAGAAATGAAGTGAAATTATCCATTTTGTGTCTGAGAAAAACAAAATGAGATTAGGAAAGTCAGAAGAAAGGAGACAAAGTTTAACACAAAACTCAGGAAGAAACAATTATAAATACATATAAAGTTCAAAATTTGTAAAAAGTACGACAGTACTACTAGAAAGACCAATTTTAAATTAACTCTACTCATAAGAATAGATTCAAATCAAGAACAAGATGATGGTCCTTGGGATGATAATGATATGAGATGCATTCCTATAACTAGCGCCCACATTAGGATGGCTTCCTGAATTCTTCTGGCCCTCTGGGGTAATAGCTAATTGAGGTTGTTAAGAGGTTTCACATTCCACCTGTGGTAGGTTCAACATGTGAACTTAGGTTTATTACATCACCCATTTAGTGAGTGTCCTAAGTACTGTGGACAACCTGGGAAAATGCATGTGACATATGCTAATTGATGATACCTAGCACAAATTTGTCTCCAATATGGCCTTGGTTCTTCCCATGTCTTTATCGTTACTCAGAGATTTAAAACCAAAATCAATGAGACACCATGTCACATCTCCCACTTATAATTTTTTTATTTTTTATTTTTAATGTTGGGTTGCCTGGGTGGCTCAGTCAGTTAAGCGTCCAATTCTTAGTTTTGGCTCAGGTCATGATATTGTGGTTTGTGAGTTCGAGCCCCACATCAGATTCTGAACTGACAGTGCGAGCCTGCTTGGGATTCTCTCTCTCTCTCTCTCTCTCTCTCTCTCTCTCTCTCTCTCCTTGCTCTTCCCTGATGCTTGCTCTTTCTCTCTCTCAAAATAAACTTGAAAAATAAAATAAAAAATAAAAGTAAAAACGAGACCATTGTAGAGTCATCCAGCTTCAACATTCCCTCTGATGTCTGTTTATGGTCTGTCCAGTGACCGTCATCCTACACTGTGGCGGCTGGAATGAGAAAAAGGACGGCTGATTACAACGGGCACACAGTCCTGTGTCCGCTTCTTCATTTTTTTGTTTGTAGGTTGTGTTTTTTTTTTTTTTAACTTTTCCCAAAGAGATCTGAATGCTTTCACTGTCAACTGCTTCCTCCTCAAATTTGACCATTATTACATTCATGATTTAAGGCCAGATTTTGAGATCTTGACTTTTAGAAATCTCGGCTGAAGGATTTAAAAGATGCAACTCATCATGATGTGCATCCATGTATAAAATCTGTAATCCCAGCGGCCCACCCGATTCTATCTGTAATATAGTAATTCCATGCACTTGTCTGTCTTTTTTTTTTTCTCTCCCCTGTGCTGCTGAGATTGAAATGACTAGAAGCAGAGCACAGAGGCTTCACTCCTTTGTCGCTCATGTGAACAGTGACAACACTATTCTCTTGTCCATTAGCCACCTGCTGACATGCCCAGACAGGTGTAGGTCCTTCGGTGCCCATATCTTTCACAAGTGTTCCAGGCTACGGTATCCTTGGGTCTATTTTACTCCCATTCTGTGCCATGCATAGCAGCCCTTCAGTCAGGACCTAGAGCTTTGCACCCACCTTCTATATAATCCACGGATCCACTGAACATTTGGCATCATCTGTCGCTTCATGAGATGCCAGAAAGATAGTGAAGACATGGTGATCACACGACCTGGCCTTTTAACCAAGTGCGCAAATAGTACTATTCCTGAAATGCTGCAGTTTGTTTATCCATTTCTGGAGTGAGGCATCCAGTGAGCTCCACCTCAGAAGGCAGAGTCATCCCAGATGGGCACAGGTGCTGACTTCATGGCAGAGCTGAGTTCACACCTCTGGGTCTGATGCATGTCTGCCTGCCCACTCCCCAAAGCCTGGCTTTCTCCTTTGCTTTCCTCTGAATGGAAGCTATCAAATAGGTTTCTCTTCCTGCGTTTCCTCTTGCTAGCTCTCCCCATGCCTCCAGCTCCCTTACGTCTTCCAGCATTTTCTAACAATGCTGGCTTCCCTGTGAGATCTGCCATGAGCATCGCACATACAATGGTGGAGCGCATCTCTTTCCTTATCCCCTTTCTCACTTATACTTCTCTGTACCACACTTACAACCTAATCTGTAACTTGTTTGTTCTGCTTGTTATATATCTCCCCCTATTGGCATATAACGTCTAAAAGGACAGAAAATATGTATTTTGTGTTTAGTGCCGATTCCCCATTTAGAAAACAGACACACATTCAGCTATTAATCGGTCATAAAATGAATACAAAGTAACACACCCATATCACCTCTACTTAGTTTATTCACCTCTCCACAGTTAAACCAGAAGATTATTTTTTATTAATCAGCAAACTATAGTAAATACTATAGTACAAAATTGATATGCCTTCAAAGGCTTAATGGAAGGATGGCTCACTGGGGCACCTGGGTGGCTCAGTCAGTTAAGCATCCAACTTCGGCTCAGGTCGTGATCTCACGGTCCATGAGTTCAAGCCCTGTGTCAGGCTCTGCGCTGACAGCTTGGGGCTTGGAGCTCTGGGATCCTGCTTCAAGATCGTCAGATTTTGTGCCTCCCTCTCTCTCATTCATCATGGCACTATTATTATTGTGGCATTTATATTCTCTCTGAGTTAGTATTAATGATTTTATTATTGTTTTATTATTGAATATCAGGTATGCATCCCCGTATTACTCATGACTACATGTGACGTTCAACAGTCAAGACAATCAATTGGAAGAGCTGGCCAGAAGAATTGTGACTTTTAATACCAGGTAAGGCCTGCATTGTAAATTTTGCTATCACATGGTTACATATCTTAGTATTTTATGTATGTCTATCACTGAACCAGTAACAGAGTAGATTATGGTCTACTGCAATAAACCAGAAGAAAATTATAGGATGTCTACATTTTCTTTGCACCAACTATAATTTGAAACATGGTAAATACAGATGAATATAACATGAACATGAAAATGATAATGCTAAATAGCCTATTAGCAAATTTATTAAAGCACTTTTTTGAGTAATGGTAGTAACAGTTGGGTAAATTCTGTTCCTAGAATACTAGGTAATTTAAAGCTGGTGAAATAAGCAACAATCATAAATAAATAATTTTGCATTCTCAATAGGTATCAGAAGACTGGATAAAACCCTTACCTTACTTACACCAAAAGCACCTTAAATCCAGTCTGAAACTAAAGTGAGACAAAAATTTTATATATTTTTTAGTGAAGTTAATTCATTATGTTGCAGGTGAAGAGACTATTTATTCTACATACTTTATCTCTTCCAAAGTAAAATGTAAATAATTGTCAACCACAATTAAAAATAATTGCTTTGTAATATTTTTAAAGTGGCAAATTAAATTAACAACCCATCTGACTATATCACCAAGCAAAAGTGTGCCAATAATCTCTAAAATAAAGAATAAGTAATTTTATGTATTGTAATTAAGGAAAGTTAAAAGCTAAATGGCAAAACAAATCATACGAGTACGAATATATACTACTTCTTCAGTAAAACACAGTTATACACAGACCCTTGTAGATGATAATTCAGAATGTAATGATCATCATTTATATCAGTAGAACAGAGTAGGCAGGCCAGAAATAGACCTCTATAAGTAGAGTCAATTGATCTTTGTCAAAGTAGCAAAGGCAACATGATGTAACAAAGGTAGACTTCTGTACCAATGCAAGAACTGCACATCCACGTGCAAAAGAATTAAAGTATACATAGACCTTAAACCCTTCGTGGAAATTAATTCAAAATGGACATAGACCTAAGCATAAAGTGAAAAACTAAACAACTTGTACAACATAAAATGAGAGAAGACCTTTGGTGATGGCGATGCCTTTATAGATATGATACCAAAGAAATTATTCTAGAAAGAAATAATTGATAAGCTGGACTTTATTAAAATTAAAAATAATCTGCTCTGCAAAAGGCAATGTCCAGAGAATCAGAAGACAAGCCACAGACAGGAGAATATTTGCAAAATCTTCTCTAATAAAAGATTATTATCCAATTTATGCCAAGAACTCTCAAAACTCAGTGGTAAGGAAACAAACAACCTATTAAAATGTTGGCCAAAGACCTTTACAGACACCTCACCAAAGAAGATATACAGATAACAAATAAGCATATGAAAAGATGCTCCACATCGCGTGTTATCAGGGAAATGCTTGTTAAAACAAAAATGAAATATCACCACACGCCTATTAGAGTGGACAAATTCTGGAAGAGTGACAGAACCAAATCCTGTTGAGGATGTGGGGCAACAGAATCTCTAATTCATTGCCAGTGGGAATGCAAAATGGCATAGCCCCTTTGGAGACTGGAGATTTCTGATAAAACTAAATCTATTTTTAACCTATGATCCAGCAATCAGGCTCCCTCACACATACCAAAAGGAATTGAAAACTTATGTTCACACGAAACCTACACACAGGCATTGATAGCATATTTTCTCATAATTGCCAAACCATGGAAGCAGCAAGAGTCTCTTCAGTAAATAAATGGATAGATAAACTGTAGTCCATCCAGACAATGGATTATTACTCAGCACAAAAATAAATGACCTCTCAAGCCATGAAAAGGTATGAGAGAACCTAAAATGCATATTGCACAGTAAAAGAAGTCAATTTGAGAAAGTTACATACTGTATGATTCCAATTATACAAGATTCTGCAAAAGGCAAAACCATGGAGACAATAAAAAGTTACTGGTTGACAGGATGGGAGGACAATGAATAGGGAGAACACAGAGGGTCTTTAGGGCAGTGAAATTACTCTGTATGTTGTTGTAATAATGGATATATGTCATGATACATTTGTATAAACCCATAGAATGCATAGTGTCAAGAGTGAACCCTAAGGTAAACTGTTGACTTTGGGTGATTATGATCTATCAACATAAGTTCATCCCTTATAAAAATGTGCCATTCTTGTTAGTTTACTGACAATGGGAGAGGCTATACATATGAGGGGATAGAGGATTTATGGGAAATCTCTGAACCTTCCTCTCAATTTTATTGTTAACCTAAAATTGCTCTAAAAATGAAGTTTTTATAAAAATTCCTATAGGAAAAAATACTACAGAATGGTGAGCCCAATATTTTGTGCCACTTTTACTTCTGAGGGATTCACTGATTTCTAAGTTATGCCTCACAAGAGGCCAGCCAGCTGGGGAGTACTCTTAAGTGAGGATATTGGGAAATTAAATATTCTCAAACGAATAAGTAAAAAGTTTGAGAGTTCAGGGCCTGCCATAAAGAAGGTTTTCTCAAAAAGGTTTTCTGTTGGAAATTCCAGAATGACTGCACACTCTCAAGAAGAACAAACAAAATAATACATTTTTAAGAAAGATTGAAACCAAGCATTAAAATAATTTCCTGACAATTAATTGATTAATTAGTGACATTTATGTCCTCAAATTGGCTACCAAGAGATATGTCTAAATAAACATAATTTAATTCAAAATCTCTTTACTATTTTATATTTAATGCCCAGCATCAAAACAAGATACTAGACATGCCTAGAGATAAGATCAAATATTAGAAAACTAATGGACAAAAAGGAAAAAAATGATACTACCTTAGACACAAAAAGGATGCATATATTGTAGTTGCCAGATATGGATGCTAAAATCACTACATAATATATTCAAAATTGTAGATAAAAATTGGAGAAATCATGTGGAAGTGAAATGTCCATAAATCATTAGATAACCAACTAGATTTTTATAAATCCCCCATCATGATACGTCAGGTGAATCTGATGAAAACACATTAAGGGCAGACTGTCTAATGTTAAAATCTATAATTTGTGAACAGATAAAGAGTTTAAATAATATTTGATTTTGTTAATTAACACATAAAAATTATGCTCACCCAAAGAATATACATAAACAATATAAGATTCAAACAAGAATCAAAAAGTGAAAATGACAGCAAAATTTTAAAATTAATACAAAAGAGTAAGGTAAGGAAGCAAAAGAAAATTAAAAGAAAAAAAAAAGGAGTAATGTCAAATATAATCCTATAATATATTGTTAGATTTAAGTCTATAAATAACGGTGATGATATTAAAAGTAAATGGATTGGCATGCCTGGGTGGCTCAGTCAGTTGAGCATCCAAGTCTTGATATTGGCTTAGGTCAGCATCTCACAGTTTTGAGATCAAGCCCCTCATCTAGCTCCATGCTGGGTGTGGATCTTACTAGCGATTCTCTCTCTCTCTCTCTCTCTCTCTCTCTCTCTCTCTCGCTCTCTGCCCCTCTCCCACTCACACTCTTTCTCTCTCTCTCAAAATAAATAAATAAAAATTTAAAATAAAATAAAATAAGATAAAAGTAAAGTAAATGGACTAACTTGTTATATTATAAAGTGTATTAATAAATCCTGCTGGCATGAGAAACATCTAAAGCATAAGAACCCAGAATGAATGGCAAAATACATACCAAATAATGTTCAATTTTTACAAAGTCCTTATATAGCTTTAGGCATGTCAGATAATATAAATTGGAAGGCAAAAATTATTACAAGGGATAAAGTTTTTACTCTAAGATTCAAGATGTTCTACTTACCAGGATGATATATAATTCTAAAACTTGTATAAGACACAAAATCAGCAATAAGCTTAGACTAACACAACAAGGGAAATTACCCTCAGGCCTGCATTTTTGAGGATCCTTCTCTGGCCATTCTTTAGCAATACCCTTTTTCTGACTAAGAAGTCCACTGGGCGAAAAAGAAAGTTTTTCTTTATTAAAGCAAATAAAATTGAATAATGCTACCGATATTAACAATAGAAAAACATAAAATTGAATTGGAATTGAATAACATTGAGTAATACTATTGGTATTAAAAATAAACAACATGCATTTAAAAATATGTATATATGAGAAAGCTATGTAGCAAAGCAAAGTAATGAATCACAAAATTCAGGAATGCAGTTACTCTGGCTTGGAGAAGGGAACATGATCACGGTGCATATTGGTCCTCAAATTATTATTTACATTTTGTTTCTTAAGTTTGTCAGTATGTGCACAGGTATTCATGTTACCATCATACTTTATACTGCTTGTGTATTTTACACCATCTTTCATATGTATGATATATTTCACAATTAGACAATATCAAAGGAAGAGACAAGAAATTTAACAATATGTAGATTACAAAGAGTAACAACAAAATGAACAAAAAGTATGAAGATAATTGAGTTCAGAAATAACGTTGTGACTTAAGCAAAACACATTGCAATTCTAAGTAAAATGTAAGGTCATTTTCAAATAAAGAATAAAGAAAGTAATCTTGGATTGCTCTTTATGTGGTTAGGGCTTTTTGAATTTAGGAGCCAAATCAGGAGTTCTCTATGTTTACTTTCTTAGGTTCTAAAATACTAAAAAAGTACTTAGGTGCTTAATTTGTTTGATTTGCCCAGGGGTATTGCTTATAAGATACTTTGCCAGGTTTTTAATGAAACCACTATCTGTGCCAGTGGTGTTTTACACCAGCTGTACTGGACTAATTATCTGGTTTCCTTAAATGTCTATTTTTGAAATAATTATGGCTTTTGAACACATAATAGACACTATGCTTGGGATAGACAAGAATTTTGCCTAAATTGTTTCTTTAGAAACTTTAAAAATAATTCCCATATACTTATTTCACTAGTCCATTGGTACCCAGACCCCAGCAATCTTGACCTTATCATTATACATGCAAATTTTATTTTAATTTTTTTTTTAATTTTTTTTTCAACGTTTATTTATTTTTGGGACAGAGAGAGACAGAGCATGAACGGGGGAGGGGCAGAGAGAAAGGGAGACACAGAATCGGAAACAGGCTCCAGGCTCTGAGCCATCAGCCCAGAGCCCGACGCGGGGCTCCAACTCACGGACCGCGAGATCGTGACCTGGCTGAAGTCAGACGCTTAACCGACTGCGCCACCCAGGCGCCCCCAAATTTTATTTTTAGATATGCATACACTTACATTTATTTGAGGCATGATTTGACTAAGTGTGGAATATGTTTTACCCTACTGCATATGAATTAAATATTATATAATACCTTCCTTAATTTTGGGGGGAAATGATAACATTTCTAAGTGGAAATTTGAGACCACAACTCATTTTGCACTATGTGATGAATTAGCTTATCTGATCACTATTAATTATCATAACTACCTTTTTACTGTGAAATAAACTTGACAAGCTAAATAGAGTGAAATGTAGATAGCTTAGCATAATTGACCAAACACACACACAAGCAGCCCCCCCTTCACTCACACACACAGACACACACACACACACACACACACACACACACACACACACACCACAATAGTGATCATAACAGTAGGTAGTTAGATAATTGTAGAAACGCAATGGCTTCATTTCGTTTATAGCCCTAATATTCTATAACTTCAAGAATATTATTATGAGAATAATATCACCTAAAGAAACTAACACTGTTCTATTTTTGTCCTTTTCTGGACCATTTAATACAATTTATGTACAACTTCAGTGTAGAATAGGGGTACCTGGGTGGCTCAGTCGGTTGAGCGTCCAACTTCAGCTCCTGTCATGGTCTCACGGTTCATGAGTTCGAGCCCCACGTCTGGCTCTGTGCTGACAGGTCAGAGCCTGGAGCCTGCTTTGGATTCTGTGTCTCCCTCTCTCTCTGCCCTTCCCTGCTTGTGCTCTGTTTCTCTCTCTCTCTCTGTCTCTCTCTCTCTCTCTCTCTCTCTCTCTCAAAAATAAATAAATATTAAAAAATTTCCTTCAGTGTAGAATGGATCTTAAAATATATTGTATCACATGACTAATCATACACTATATTTTAAAATTTTGGCACTCAAACGCTATTCAGAATTTTCAAGTTTGGTAGCAGATGAAATCATACAAATCATTTCATCCATGATCAGATGAAGAAATAGCATTTGATGCTGGAAGCATCTTTCAGTTATGTCTTTTACTTCATAGTTTTCAATACAACTGACAATCACAAATATGTCTTTATCAGAACAACAACAACTAGCCTTTTATATTCACATTAAATTTAAGACTTGGAAAAAAAGTCAAAAATTTTGTGCTACATTTTAACTTTCTGTGTTTACTGATATTACTAAGATAATTTATTTTAAAATATATGTTAATTATATTTTACTAGCTATATCAAACATTTTTATTACCTTTTATCTTTATGTTTTAGGTTCTTCTATCAGTATTTTGCTCCATATATAGTATATATATATATATATATATTTTTAAATGCCAGTCACAAGCTTGAGTAATTTAAACATGAGAAATGGCACCATCGAATTCTATTGGGGAAATACTATTGATAAACATTTTATTTAGTGGTAAAGTGATAGAGAAATAATGTGATAACAGGTCACATAATAATTTTGTTTAATATTAATTAACCCGAGTGGATAAACTCTCCTCAGTAAAGTTTAAATTGGATTAGCTAACAAATACTGATAAGCAAATAAATACCTTTGTCGAATAGAAGCAATACAGGATGTGTGTGGACAAATTTCATGGCAGCTTCCGCAGCAGAAAAAGCCAGAAGGACTGCATTTGAGTCTTGCCAGTAATATTTTTCATCTTCAATTTTGTCAGCTCTAAAGTGATGATTAGCCGAATTAGTTGATTTACAAAACCTATTCTACTTAAGAAGAAAAAAAGAAAAGAAAAATGACTCCTTACTATTCCTTAAACTACATTTTTCTCTATAATCAAATTTTACTTCAAAGATCCATTTTTTTGTATTATTCCCATCTATGATGTCATAACCTAATCAAACTCTCACTGATGTATTCTCTCTAAAAGGTAAACGTGTGTACTGACACACAGAGATTATTTATTGATAGAAGAATCCACAAAATTCTTCTCATCCCAATGCTGTAACTTTTTTTCTTTATACTTTTGTAGATAAAATTTCTAGATAAAATTACTAACAAAAGGATCTTCTGATACATTATGTATTCAAATTTTAGATGCAATAATAATTATAGTGGGTTTTGAAAAAATCGACTATGATTGATAATGTTCCTTAAAAACATTTCAAATGATTTTGTACTTCTCACATATATGGTTCTGTTTGCCTTTGCTGCATAAATTACTGAGAGAAGTTTAGATTGAAGCCAATAGTCCCTATTCAGTTATTTTCATTTCTTATTTCAGAAGACCCTAGCAGTAAACTCAAGATGCTATTCATTATTATAGTTGCTATTATTAGTTTTTTTTAGATGTCTTTTATAGGAAACCTTAGTATATTTGCTATATTTCCATTGAGTTGCTTTCTTTTTATTATTTTGAATTAATGAATATATTATTATGAATATCATTTACATCTATTTTTGTATATTTTTATCTACAATTAATTATGTGAGACATTTTTACTAAAAATACTCTACTGTAGAGCCTATGTAAGATTTCTTTAAGAACTACATTAGCATCAGCCTTCATACCATTGTAATTAGAAAGAACTTTTAGGACTGAGACAGGCTTTTTTTTTTTTTTTTTTCTTTAGGAAAGCACATAGTGAATATTTTAGGCTTTGAGATCTGTATGCTCTGTGTCACAACTATTCAACTCTGCTACTGAATGTAGTGCAAAAGCAGCCATAGGCAATATGTTAAAAACAAAAGAAGAAGGAAGGAAGGAATGAAGGAAGGAAGGAAGGAAGGAAGGAAGGAAGGAAGGAAGGAAGGGTGTGTTCCAGTAAAACTTGGACACTGACATTCAAATTTCATGTAATTTTAATATGTCATCAAATGTTACTTTTATTTTGAGTCCTAAAACTGTAAAAAACATTCTTAATTTGGGACTGCACAAAAACAGGTTCCAGACCAGACTAAGACATGTATTGAAATTTGCCAGCCCCTGATTTAGAATAATACAGAATATGATTAACAAAGCTTTACCCAATTGCCCTTACACAAAATTAAAGATTACTTTAATGTGGATGTAAATTATATGTATTTATAACACAGCAATAATGTCTTCATGTAATGGGCTGACTGTACTTTATGTATGCCATCACTTAAATCATTGTACAATTATTTCATGAAAAATATGCTTGCCAGCTTTACCCTTATTTACTAATTCTCAGATTTAGATAAAGAAAATAAAGACACTTTGGTAAGATATTTTAGCCAGCTTTACCCTAATTTACTAACTTTCAGATTTATATGAAGAAAATAAAGACACTTCCGTAAGATATTTTGTGACTTTCCTAGCCTGTAGATCTTTGGATTGTGTGTGTGTGTGTGTGTGTGTGTGTGTGTGTGTGTGTGTGTGTACGCGCGCACGAGCATATGTGTGGACACATAGATTGAATTTGGTGTTCTCTTATAGTGAGGCATTTTTCTTTTCTTTTTCTTTTTTTTTTCAAGCAAGCTGTCCATAAAATATCTCAAGTGCAAAGTATCACTGGAAATGTCACTGAAGGCAACGGTTACACCAAAATATAGGTCTTCAGTACTATCACAACCAGCTATTTAAGCTTACATGTTGTTTTTCAGTAACTATAATTATATGAAAACATATATGATTTATAAAATTAATTTATATCATTGTGTAGTGTAACATATTTTCTTGGCCTACGAACAATGTTATATAAGTTAGTAAGTCATGATACTTTTGGGGTATTATGCTGAAAATCATAATGCCGTTACTGTTGGGTGACAATTCACCATGGCTGTTTCTTCATATCTTGTGTCAGCTTTTGTTCCAGGTTATTTTCCAAGGATGATTATAGAGGAAGTAGCCTTGAAACAGTGCTTCCATCTGTGACACAATGCAGATTTATTTCACGACTAAGATAGCAAAGATAATGTCTCTTTTAGGGGCGATGGTTGGATAGGTCTGTTAGCAGCTCTTCAAAAAATGGAGTTTCCTAAATTTGAGGTTCCTCAGCTGTGACACAGAATTACTGTGTGTGTGGCACCCGCCTAGGCTGCCTCCCCATCTTCTCTGTGGGACTTTTGGGGTGATAAATAACCAACGTGAACATGAAGCTGAAGCTGCTTGCTGTGTTGTAATCAAGTTCTGTCTTTCTGACCCAGGAGTTTGATTTCCTCTGCCAGCACCCAGGGAATTGTGAGACTAACTTTTCAGTTTTAAGGTAAAGTAGCATCTGAGACCGGTCTTGACATACATGTTTTAACCTAACCCAGAATTAGAATAAGTTTTCCTTGAAAACGAACTCTAACTCAAAATATTTGCCAAATAATTACTTTTATTAGTAGATGCCGGTGTGTCTTATTCATGGTTAGATGTGTCATTAGGGACGTTGTTCCATTTTCTAGTTAAAATTCCATATTTTTTCATTAAATTCTAAACATGTAATCATTTTTAAACAAAATTATTTTTTGAAAATCCTATAAAACTGGTAAAAAATATGTGGGTATATTTCATAAAATTCAAGTTTTATTAATGAAAATGTGGTACATATATTAGAGAACTGTGTATTTGAAAGCCTAATTTTTACTTTCTATGTAAAACCATGATTGAGATAATGGATGTGAGACTGTTTTCCTCTGATTTATTTCTCAGTAAACAAATTGCTTAATATTGCAAAGTAGTTAGATATCTGAAGTGTAGATATATACCTGAAAAGATATCTGAAGGTAGTTAGATATATAGAATACATAATATTTCTCCTATGTCATGTAAAATATACAAATTGTGGGGCTACATTTTTGCTAATTAAATAATATATATTGACCTTTTTATTATATCATTTCTTATTTTCATCAACTGTATCCTTTTTCAATTTGTTTTTGAGCTGGTACTTAATAGAATATGAGTTGATTTCAAGAAGTATATATGTGAATATAGCTTAGAAGTTTTTTTATAATTATACAGGCCAGTGTTTATTTTTGTGGAGAAGAACAAGGGTGTTTCTGTAACGTTCTGTTTCTCGACCTGAGTTGTGGTATGTTTATTATTTGATAATTCATCATAGTGTGTGCACTATCAAATATGTATGTGATATTTAAATTTAAAAAACACTATACAAACTAGGTATTAAAAGATTTAATCTTGTCCAGGATGGATCTGCCTTTTGTCCTCAAGTTCTAGAAAGTGATGTCTAAGCCCTTGAACATCATGCTTGGTAGGAGTACCTTTGTTTGCCTGGGAGATTGGGTCTCCAGAAACTAACAATGTGATTTAGGGTGGGAGCTTTGAGCCACACCAATAATGTGATTTAAGGTTGGATGTTTAGGTCAAGCAGTAACACCTGGACATTCTAAGGGGCTGGAAACAGAGCAATCCTGTGGGCAGTCCACTATGTCAATGTGATGGAGCCCCAGTGAAGAATTTGCACGTCAAGATTCCTGTAGGTTTCCTGATGTGTATTGTCACACATCAGTGTTAAGAAAGGAATGCTATCCAACTCAAATAGGAAAGGACAATGGAGATTTTGTGTTTGAAACTTTCCTAGACCCTACCTCATGCAGTTCCAACCTTCACTGATTTTAATATGCATCTTTTCCACGTAATAAACCCTAATTGCAAGTGTAAGAGCTTTCAGGAAACTCTGTAAGTTCTTCTAGTGAATTTTGAGCCCTGAGTGTATTTGGGAACCCCTCAAGCTTGCAGTTGGTGTCAGTAGTGAGTGTGATCTCGTGTGGACTGTGTCTTCAGAAATTTACAGTTACTGATTTCAAAACTACACAAGTAGTTGTAATTTATGAGAAAACAAAGGAGAAATTTCCTGCCTAGAGTTTATTCATTATCTGCCCCCAAATATATAATAAACTCTCACACGAACACATATGAATTAATGCACACTTAGTTGATATTAGTTGCAACAAAGTATAAATAAATAAAAATTTGGCAAAAGTTCTTAATGATCAATAATTCTGTTTCAGTTCTAGTAGCATTTGTTCACATAATATATTTTAATCTGTATTAATTAATTCCATTAATTTAATAAAAACTTTTTTTTCAAGTTTTTGGTGATTTATTTTGTATTATCACTGGCCTGTCTCTCCATGCTGATAATGCAGTTACTGATTCTTGACTAATGAACCTATGGTACCCGTTTAAATATCACATCATACGTTTATATTTCTTTTCTTTAAGAGAATAGATCTGGAAATATTATAAATTACTTAATGAATCTTATTATTTCTAACTATATTTTCTGCCACTTTTTTTTTTTTTACAATACATCAAATCTTGCACCAGAACAAAGAATATCCAAACTAATTCATCTCATAAACAGCAAATTTCTTAACCTATCTTCTTTAATTAGAGCTTAATCTTATTTCAAAAAAAAATCTAAATTTCAAATATTTAACTAAAAGAAAAGTATGAGATTTTGAATTTGGTGACCTAAACATTATACAATTCACCTAATGTACTATTACCGCATTAAGGTATTTCTATTGTTTTAATATACCATAAAACATATATCAACTGTTTGAATTGCAGCTACTCATTTGGGACATGCGGATTGAACAAGTAAATAAATACTTATGGAAAATGAAAGGACGTATTTCCAGAGAAAATTGTCCTTTATTCTCTTAAAGAAAATATTAAAATTTTGAGAACCTTAAAAAATCTGAGCAGGATCTTTTATTTAGACATATTTCCTATGTCTGCTGTTTGAAATTACCACAAATACATACCTAGTAGCTTAAATAACACAAATTCATTATTGTACAGTACTGGATGGATGACAATAAAGAAAATTTTCATTGTTTTCAAAAATCTTCCGTGTTAGAAGTAAACAATATATTATTAGAGCACAGCTAAAGATATACTTAAACATAATTCAGTGATACAGGTTTCTATGATGATCTCTGATTTTGTCTACATTATTTTTGACTAAAAAGCCATAGGTTACACTATTAATAATAATAACAATAATACCTTCTGTCAGCAAGCTCCTATTTTGTGCAATATATTCTGATTAGTTCTTTCAACATTATCATAATTCTTAAAACAATGAGAGTGTATGCATATATGCCCAATTTTACATATAAGAGATTTAACTACTAGTTAGATGTCATGCTCAAGGTCACCTAGTTGACAGGGAACAGAGATAGCATTCAAATTAAGGTTTGCAAGACTGGAAGACTTTTCTCTTTCTGCTGTATTTCTGTGTAGATTGAGCCAAGCCTATATAATCAGAAGAGTTAAGTGGATCGAGTAAAAAAAAAAAATCTCTATTTGTATGTAACAGAGTATATTTACTTTTTGTTATTAGACAACCTTTGGTAAAAAGTTGTATTGCTGGGAGAGTTAAACACAACCATTTCACCTATATACAAAAGTGTGTGCGGACATTCAGTTTCAAACTAGAAAGTAAGGAACTTAAAAGTCCCACTCAATCCTAACAAGTGGTAAAACATTGAAAGAAAGAAAGAAAGAAAGAAAGAAAGAAAGAAAGAAAGAAAGAAAGAAAGATAAACATAAAAAAAAATTTTAAAGCCCCTACTTAGATCTATAAGAGAAGTGAAGTCACATGTCAAACCACTGTCCCCCAAGTTGGAGACACCAGCAGGCAAATACAGAGAATCACAACTTACTGATGCACAAACCACAGTGTGAACCAGCGGTGAGTAGGAACATCTGAACCATAATTGATGAATCGCTGGAGGTACAGCGTGGGCAGGTATGAGAGGTAGAGACTCCAAGGATGTCAGTCATCAAGGGTCCCCGACTTTCATGAATGGTATCTCTTGAAGCTGCCAGAATCTCAGGGTGAATACTGAAGATAAATCCCTTATGCTTCCCACAGGGGGAGGGGGAAAATTTATTTTGAAATACACCACAGCACTCTGTTCTTCTTCACAAGACCTTCCCTCAGGAGAAGCTATTTCACCAGAGCCTAAACTGCTGGAGTTTTATCAGAATCTAACTGAACTGGAGCAAAGAAATACTCACCTTCAGCTCTTCCTAGCCTTCCAAGTAGGAGAAGGGAATTACCCAATTCAAATCTCACTCCAGCCATCCTGTCTTACCTGAGGGGGTGAGTGGGATACCAAAAGCACTCGTGAAGTTTATACTCCAGAGACAAAGGCTCAATAACAGACTGCGACTGAATCGTAGGTATACAGTATGCCTCTCCAACCCCCCACACTTTACCACCACATTACCAAAGGCCTACTTACAGCAATTCCATTACATCATACCTGGCGGTAAGAATACACTTAAAGACATGCTAAAAGGCAGAAAACACAGTTTGAAGAGGCAGACCAAGTTTCACAACCAGACTCATATGGCAGAGATGTTGGAATTATCAGACTGGGAATTTAAAACACCTGTGATTAATATGCTAATGTCTCTCGTTGGTAAAGAAGACAGCATGTAACAGATGGGCAATATAAGAAGAGACGTGGAAATCCTCAGCAAGAATCAAGAGAAATGCTGGAGATTAAAGTCACTGTAACAGAAATTAGGAATGCCTTTGATAGACTTATCAGTAAACCAGACGTGGCTGAGGAAAAGTCTATGAGCTTGAGGTTTTCTGAGAAGAAACCTTCAAAGCTGCAAATCACACAGGAAAAAAAGAAAGAAAAGGAAAGAAAGAAAGAAAGAAAGAAAGAGAAAGAAAGAAAGAAAGAAAGAAAGAAAGAAAGAAAGAAAGAAAGAAAAAGAAAAAGAAAGAAAGAGACTATCCAACAACTGTGTGACAACTACAAAAGGTATAATGTTTGCATAGTGGAAAAAGCAAGAGAAGAAGGAGAGAAAAGAGTAGAATAAATATTTGAAATACTAATGACTGTATATTTCCACAAATTCATGTCAGATAACAAACCGTAGGTCCAAGTAGCTCAGAGAACACTAAGCAGGATATATGCCAGACAAACAAACAAAACAAAACTTCACCTGGGTATACCGTTTTCAAAGTATGGAAAGTCAGCTATTAAAAAAAACATCTTGCAAGAAGCCAGAGGGAAAAACACCCTAGTTACAGAGGAGCAAAGACAAGAATTACATCTGACTTCTCCTTAGAAACCATGCAAGCAAGAAGAGAGTGGAATGAAATATTTAAAGGGTTGAGGGAATAAAGCAGCCACCTTAATATTCTGAACCTTGTGAAATTATTCTTCAGAGGTGAAGGAGAAATACTTTCTCAGACAAAAATTGAGGGAATTTGTTGCCAGTAGCCCTGTCTTGCAATAAAAGATAGAAGAAGTTATTTAGAGACCAGGGAAAAAGAAACAGATCAGATATTCTGATACACACAATGAGAATATTGTAGAAGAGAGAAGCAATGATGAAATAAAGACCTTTATTTTATTAATTTATCTAACAAAAGTCTGTTCAAAATAATAATGATTAAAATGTATTTGGTTATGTAGTCTTGTGTGTGTGTGTATGTTTATGTGTGTATAATATATATATATGAATATATATATGCATATATATGTATATATGTATATATATATAAATATATATGTTCATTGATAAGTGAAAAGGATTACAGCATTTATACAAGGGACAGGAGGGAGGAATTAGGATTATTTTTGTTATTATAAAGTATCCACACTCCCCATGTAGTGGTATGTAGTTACTTGAAAGTGGAGTTGGATTAGTAGTAAATGTATATTATAGACGCTAGGAAAACCACTAAAGAGAGAGAGAGAGAGACAGAAACAGAAAAAGTAATGTTGATATGTTAAGAGAGGGGAAAAAAATGGAACCATATGAGATGTTCAACTAAAACATCAAAAAGGCAGAAAAATAGTAGAAGAAAAAATAGGAACAAAGAACAAAAGCAACCATAGAAAACTATAACAAATATGGTAGACATTGTCCCAACTATGTTGGTAATCACTTTGCTTGTCACTGATCTAAGTACACCAGTTAAAATACAGAGCAGGCCAAATAGATCCCCTTATTATAGTGTATCAAATAACAATGTGCCCTTATATGATTTTATAATAAATCCACAACAAAATGCGACAGACCCCGTTTAGTTCCCTGGAAAACTGTAACAAATATTTAATGAAGAAATTATACAAAATTTCTACATGCCTCTTGGGGGATAGAAGCTGTGGAAATATTTCCTAATTGATTCCATGAGGCCAGCCATACCCCAATAACAAGACCAGACAAGGACATTACAAGAAAAAAAAACAAAAAACAAAAAACAAAAAACGCTGACCAGTATCTCTCATGGACATAGAAGCCAAATCCTCAATGAAATATTTAAAATAAATCCAACGATGTATAAAAATAGTTATGATCACAACCAAGTGTGATTATCTCATGTATGCAATGGTTCAACATTTGAAATTCTATTAATGTAATTCATCATATCAAGAGGCTAATAAAGAAAAAAAAACACATCATTATATCAACATGCAATAAATTCATTTGAAAAAAACCTGACATGTTAATGTTAAAACTCTCAGTCAACTAATACAAGGGAACTTTCTCAACCTGGTAGAGACTACCTACATGAAACCTAAGGCTAATGTCATACTTAGCAGTGAAAAATGATAAGCATTCACAAAAAGATTAGGAAGAAGCAAGGTTTTGCCTTCTTAGTATTCCTTTCAACACCATAATGGAAGGCCTTGCTAATGCAAAAAGACAAGAAGGAATGTAAAGTTATACTACTTGGGAAGGAAGAAATAAAACTGTCTTTGTTCACAGATAACATAATTGTCTATGTAGAACATCCGAAAAAATCAAGAAAAATTTCCTGAAGGTAGTAAATGACTATAGCAAATTTGCAGGATACAAGGTTAATATACAAAAGTCAATCACTATCCTATATTTCACCAGTGAACAAGGGAATTTGGAATTGAAAACATTGGCATTTATAATAGTACATTCTCAAAAACTTAATAGTTAGCTATAAATGTGACAGAATATGTACACGCTCTACATGAAGAAAACTACAAAGCTTTGCTGAAAATACCAAAGGAGAAGAAATAAATGGAGAGACATGGGAGAAGAAATAAATGGAGAGATAGTGAATGATCGTGGATAAAAAGACTCAATATTGTCAAGGCATCATTTCTTCCCAACTTGATCTGTATAATCTATGCAATGTCCATCAAAATCCTGGCAGGTTTTTTGTGGATATTGTCACATTGATTCTGACACTTAACAGATACAAAGATGAATGATGATGGTGGTAAAAAAAGGCAAAGACCCAGAAAAACCAAAACAGTATTGCATTAGAACATTGTTGGAGGACTGACACTACTCAACTTTAAGACTTAACTATAAAGCTGTGGTATTGGCAAAAAATATAGGCAAATAGATTACTGGAACACAATAGAGAGCCCAGAAATACATCATCATATATATTTATTTAGTCAGTTGATCTTTGACAAAAGAGCAAAGGCACAATGGATGGTCTACTCAACAAATGGAACAGGAACAGTTGGATATCTACAGGCCAAAAAAAAAAAAAAAAATGAATCAAGACAAAGACTAAACAATTCACAGAAAAATGAAATGTATCATAAACCTAATGTAAAACACAGAACTATAAAACTCTTAGAGGATAACATAGGAGCAGATGATCTTAGATTTTGTTATGACTTTTTATAGACAACACAAAGCCTTGATCTATGAAAGAAATAATTGATAAGCTGACTTCATTAAAATTAAAAGTTTCTGCTTTGCAAAATACACTGTCAAGACAAGGAAGACGAGTCACAGACTGGGAGAAAATATTTGCAAAGTACACATCTGATAAAGGACTGTTATACAAAATATACCAAAAATGCTTAAAACACAACAATCAGAAAACAAATAACCTGATTAAAAAATAGGCCAAAGACCTCAACCAACACCTCACCAAAGAAGATGTATAGCTGAAAACAAGTGCATATGAACAGATCCTCTATATTTATGTAATCAGGGAAATTCACATCAAAACAACAAATGCTGCTATGCCCCTATTAGTGTGGCCAACATCCAGAACACTGACAACACTAAATGCTGGCGAGTATGTGGAGCAACCAGAACTTTCTTTCATTACAGGTGGGAATGCAAAATAATATAGCCATTTTGGAAGACAGCTTGACAGTTCCTTACAAAAACATATTTACTTTTATTATACCATCCTGCAGTAGGGCTCCTTAGTATTTACTAGAGGCGGTTGAAAACTCATGTCTACACAAAACCTGCAGTGGATGTTTAAGGTAGCTTTCTTCATAAATGCCAAAACTTGGAAGCAATCAGTATATCTTCCAGTATGCCAATGGATAAATAAGCTGTGGTACATTCAGACAATGAAATATTATTCAGAGCTTAAAAGAAATGAGTTATCAAGCCATAAAAAATATAGAATAAACTTAGATGCATATTGCTAAGTGAAAGAAGTCAACTCTATAGGCTACACACTATATGATTTCAACTGGATGATTTTCTAGAAAGGCAAAACTATGGAGACAGAAAAAAAGACTGTTGATTTTCTGGGCTTAGGGCAGAATAACGGATGAATGGTTGTCAGTTGTTTGGAGGAGGGAAGGATAAATAATAGGCTAAGCACAGAGCATTGTTAGGACATTGACTACTCTATGTAATACTCGCCATAGAATGCACAACACCAAGAGTGAACCCTAATGTAATGTGAGGACTCTGGGTGATAATGATGTGTCAATGTATGTTCATCATTTGTAACAAATGTACCACTCTGGCTGGGTTATTGATAATGAGGGAAAATATAGGAAATGTCTGTACCTCCCCTCAATTTTGCTACAAACTTAAAATTGCTCTAAAATTAAAGTTCATATTTAAAAAGTGGTTGGGAGCATGACTTTTTTTTTTTTTAATTTTTTTTCAACGTTTATTTATTTTTGGGACAGAGAGAGACAGAGCATGAACGGGGGAGGGGCAGAGAGAGAGGGAGACACAGAATCAGAAACAGGCTCCAGGCCCTGAGCCATCAGCCCAGAGCCTGACGCGGGGCTCGAACTCACGGACCGCGAGATCGTGACCTGGCTGGAGTCGGACACTTAACCGACTGCGCCACCCAGGCGCCCCATGGGAGCATGACTTTTTAATGAGATGTCAAGCATTATCAGTTTAAAGACTCTCATTGATTGATTTAGATAAGGGATATTTAGAAGAATGCAACTTTTCTCTCTTTTGAGTTTACACAGGACTATCTCTGAAAATTAATGTTATTCTTTGGAAGATATGTGAGTGTATATCTGAACTCGTGGTTATTAGCTAAGCTTATTTCATAAGAAACAATTATCACTTCAGTTCATATTGCTAGTGAGTCTGAAAAGCAACCTCAATTTCATATCTTCTATTTAACTAGGATTGCTCCATTCATTTTGGAGTTACAAGAACCCTTCGTCATGTGCTTCTGACCATCTCTCATGGTCAGAGGTCCTGTTTTACAGGACTTTAAAGTCAAAAGCCACTATATTACATATAGCCTACTGATATTCACAAACGCTATTCACAAATGAGTAAATCAGAGTTGGTTATGTATATTTCTCAGCAGAATGTATAAAAATCAGCTGGTCAGCACATGTTAAAACATGCTAAAAATATCAGTCAAGTAGGAGATTAGTCAATTAGGAGGTATTTAGGAGATAAATTGTTGTGTGTATGCCTTAAAGTCTTGGAGGCAGAAATCCTTGGGTGATCTTTGATTTACAATTCATAATATATCAGTTTTTTCACGATATGTTGATAATACTGCATATTGCATAACATACCTAGCTTGGTTGAGGGGAGGAGTGTACAATCAGCTCCATCATAACTAAGTACTGAAATGTGTGAATATTCATACAAACTAGTGTAAATACTGTATGTAGTCACACTGTTTATCATACCTGCTTTTATGATCCAGTAAACTATAAAAAATTTGGTTTCTAGAGAATTTGCGGCGTCAGCATTAACATTATATATATTTTTTCTTTCTTTCTCTCTCTCTATCTCTCTCTCTCTGAGTCTATGTCATCATGCAAATATTAAGTTTATTTATTTTGAGAGAGAGAGAGAGCAAGCAGGGGAGAGGCAGAGAGAGAGAATCCCAAGCAGGCTCCACACTGACAGCGTAAAACCGAACGTGGGGCTCAAACTCACAAACTATCAGATCATGACCTGAGCTGAAACGAAGTCAGATGATTAACTGACTGAGCCACCCAGACGCCCCAGGGTTCTCAGCATTTTGGATGAGTATCAACCTATTTATGCCCTGGACTTGCCCACAAGGATACTGACTCTGAAAGGTTTTGCTGTATGCAGTAAAATATTGAATATTTCTGTTTACTGTGCTGTTTAAAATTCCTTCCCTTGTATGTTTAGCTTTCTTTGGTTTTGTCCAGCTCCTCAGCAAACAATAATCTAGCTTCACAACTTTCTAAGGTAGTAGTGTTGAGTAATGCAAAGATGGGGCCACAGAATAAGCTAAGACCTGCCTCACATTCACCCCTCCCCACGGTCTCAAAGTACATGGGACAGCACACTGGAAGGAGAGAGATACTCAGTTCAGTGAGTAACTTAGGAGGGAAGTTGAAATAAAATTACTCTCTTTCCTGAATTTACTACCTGGCTGTGACTCTTGCTGGGGATGGGGAACTTAATGTTAAGGATACAATTTTTGAAATATCAAATCTGACCTTTATTGTATTATAGATGTTGTATAAAGGTGCTCATTTTATGACTGACACTTGGAAATAAAGTAAATGTCATGGGACAGGAAAAGAGTTTAAGTCTATCTGCCCCTTTCCACATGGAAATTCTTTTAAATAACCAAAGTCAGGGGATCTTAATATTCCACTTAAGAGATCTTAAGAGATCACTAAGAGATCTTAAGAGATCTTAAGAGAAACACTATTTGGAGTACACATGAATAGCTTAAATTCAAAATCTCCTTTCGTGTTGCAAATGGTAAATGAAGACATTCAGTATAAACTGATTATGAAGGTGCTTCATTCCCAAAGAAAAGAGTCTTACTACTTCTATTCTCAATTATTATGTTATTAATTACTACAAAAACTCATTGCACTGTTTTCTTTTTTTTTAATGCACTGTTTTCTTAAGTTATCTTTAAGAATATATAAAATGGGATCTAACTTTACTCAGTGTTGATTTTTCAATATGTATAAAAAGAACCTGTACCTGGTAATGAGTAGATGCTCAATAAATATTTGTTGAATGGATGTGTGAAGGTTTAAATGAATCGATGAAAAATTTATTAAAATATTGAAGTAATATGACTCTATGCCATTATGCATAGATAAGTAGAAAGAATAGATTATTCTTCTACAGTCTGTGAGAATCATAGTATGTTTGTAATAAAATTTGGAGGATATATTGCCACTACCTAACATGTATTTAAGCAACCACACCACTTTGTATATCGTATGTCTTTTCTGAACATATTTTATGTTTTCCATTAAATGGATTTTTAGGCAGCCAAATAACTTGTTCCTGTTTTCCTAAAATAGAATAGAATATCATCTCTCTTAAAAGACCGGGGGAAAAAAATCTTAACAGTAAAACTAGTAATAACATTGGCTTTTTTCTTATCAAATTAACGTTGACTATTTCCAAGTGTTAGAACACTTAGAGAAGTGGAAAATGTAATTCAGTGTATTGAAACCTCCAAAGCATTTACATTTATCCAAAGCATTAAAAAATAATGTTTTCTTTTGAATTTAAATTACTTTATTTATTTTCTATTACATTTTCTAGTTTTGTAAATTTTCTGTTAATAGTTTTTTTTCCCCATAATCTTTATTACACATTGTCCAGTTATTGATCATTCTGTTTTCTAAACTATCATTTACAAAGAGACATCTTTTCAGACTTTACTGGTGTATCAATTTTTTCCAGGTTCTTGTAGAATAGAATCTGTTTTTTTTTTTTTTTTTTTTTTTTGGTCCATAGAATATTCCACAAGTAACAGTCAACACAGATGGAAATGTTTTGCACTTTAAGTTTAAAGCTCAGTTGTGATGCATTTATCATTTATCCATTTGTAGAAAAAATGATCTTGCACATTGTTTAGAAAAATGCATTTTAAATTTATTCAAATATCAAAAGACCTCATGTCAAGTTGGCTAGAACTCTCTTTCCCTCCTGAAAAAATCTCCTGAAAATATTCTAAAATATACAATATGTACAAAAGTTCTCTCTATAAAGGTGTTTCCTTTTTTGTGTGACTACATTTATTCTCAGTCCTTAACAGCCTATAGTGTTCAAAGTTACACCATCTTTGAACTGTAGTAGGTATTTATTTTTATAAGATTTTATTTATTAGTAACATATGAGTGGGTTTTCCGGAAGTAATCCTGGCCAAACACACTAATGATGTTTGGATTTAATAAAGTATTGGGTTTTTGTTTGTTTGTTTTGTTTGTTTTACTTTAGTATTGGTCACTCTTATACTACAATGCATCATTTTAAAAATAGTTCACCATATTCCTTTTAATGCACTTAAACTAAAATATATTTCCTCAGGATTTTGTTTAACATCCTGTGAGTAGATTATTAGTCATGTTTCTTTATTTAAAAATCTGACACTACAACTGAGCCTTTTTACCTAAGGGGAGATGATATTTCTGTGAGAGGCTTACTCTCTGTCTTGGTCCATGTTTCTAGGAAACAGAGCCTGAGACAGAGATATGTATTAAGGTTTTAATTGAGAAATGCAGTCTTAGGACAGTGAGAGTGATGGAAAAAAGAGAGTGGAGTAGGAAAGAGAGGAAGCAAAGGCGAGGTGATGTGATGTATAACTGAGCTGTCCACAGAACTCCCAAAAACACCAGTTTCCTTGGTCCTTCTGGATGACTTCCAGGAATCGCCAGCTTCACAATAGTCTTTTGTGAAAAAGAAAGAAGAGAATTTAATCTGTGTGTTCCCATCTTCTGTCTCTAATTTACCAGGTTCATCCCCGGAGATATTAACTGCCTCTCACCCACATGTTGTGTAACCCTGTGTCTCCCCAACATAGCAAGTTTCAAGGCTGGTGTTGTGGTTGTTCTGAATTCAAAAGTAATGGGAGAAGTCATAGTTCTCCTGAGCGCAGCAATATACACATAATCTAACTGGGTTTTTTGTATGTGTTTGTTTCTTTCTTTCTTTGTTTGGAGACACTGGATTTAGAAGTCAGCTCAACCCATACTTTCAAAATCTATTTCACGGTATCAGAGGTTTTCTATTGCTTTAAACACTGTAATTTCTTGTTATCTACTGCATTTCTCTCCCCCCCCTTCTCTCTCCCAGTGAAATTATCCCATAAAAAAAGAAACCTGAACAACATATTCTTATTTTTGTAGTTACTAAAATATTATACGTTTACTTTATTGAGTTTATACTCACAAGAAATATAAATACAAGAAAATAATGTAAGTGAGATTACAGTGAATAAATATTTGGTAGCTAATCTATCCTACCCTGCAGGGGTCTCTGGATTTGGGTGTACTGGATAGAAATGAACAAGGACAAATCTTGGTCCCCCGCAGAGGGCCACATGGCCCTAAAAGAGCAACATTGTACAAAGTTGGTGTACCTTCTAAATTGATATGCCTTCCCAGATATGCAAGGTTTTTCTAATCCAGATATAGGAAGTATATAGTCTAGTGGCATCCCTCAACACAAATTCAAACAATAAATGCATTTGAACATGGAACAAGTTTTTGAACATGTTAACTAAACATTGAGAATTTTCACTTTACTTTGTGCCATGTAGAAATCAATGTTATGAAAACATTTTGAACCCTTGTGTGTGTGTGTGTGTGTGAGAGTGCATGCATGTGTGTGTGTTATGTGGTGATGTACATTATCTCCTTTAAAAAATTCAAAGAAATACCGATAAAGCACAATGTATCAGCATTTCCATAAAGCACAGGTAAACCAAGATGAAGTGAAATCCAGAAAACTGTCATCATTTTTCCTTACATTTTTCATATTAAATACCAGATGTGAATTGTCAGATATTTTGTTATACAAAATTGCAGACGAAATCCTCCCATTCAATTAAAAAGAAAGTCTTTCCTTCTCCTGTGATCCCTACAGTACATTTAACCTAGAGGAGACAAAACACATAACTATTTGAAAGAACGCTTTAGTGTCATCACATCTTCGTCCATGTGTCAGTGGTCAGTCCCCTAAGTCAATGAAAATAAAGTGACCAATTATCAAAAACCTTTCCGTTTTTATAGGAACAGTAATGATGGCACATTTGGTGATTGTAATAAGAAAGCATTAAATGGATTGAGGATAGGTCAATCTGGTTCAAAATGCAAAAATTTTGCCTATGTAAGAATCAATTTGCTTTTTTCTTAAGTAGAGTATTTTACTGATTTTTTTTTTTTTTACCCAACAGAAGTACACAATTTAGCCATTTAAAAAATTTAAATAATTAGAAAAATTCCTGAACCCATGTTTTATTGAGTGGGTATGTATAAAGAGAGGTAAAGAAACAAACCCACTAGGCTATTCTTTACCTCTGTTTTCCTAGCATTGTATGAGTGCAGAAGAGATTTTATTTTTTTAATTTGTTAATAATTATTAATTTTTATGAAGATTCTATTATAATTTTTAAGTACTTGGAATAATTTTATAAATATATTTTACCACAAACACATAGTTTAATGAGTATTCCTCTTTAAACATGTCTTGCTTTCTCCCTCTTCTCTCTGCCAGGTCCAGTGAGTACTCTTAAGCTCATATGTACTTTTCCTGCTCTTTATCTACTCACGTATCCACATCTATAGCCTTGTATATTGTCAAATACATATATGTGGCTTTAGTTGTTATTTTATTCTTATAAAAGTATACTCTATAGCATATATTTCTCTCTATTAAGCTTTTCTCATTTATAGATCCAGAAGATCCTTCCAGATTTTTCTCTCATTATTTATATACACGTATAATTATGTATACACATATATGTGTATATTCATATATACATATTTAAATGATTAAGTAAATCTATCATTTCTTTGTTGTATATTTATTTTACTTTTTGTTCTACTTTTTTCTACTGCTTTTGCTCTGAACATGCTACAGGTTTCCTGGCCTACACTTGTCTTGCTCACTTTACTAGCAATTTCTGTGACCTTTTCAAGAACCATTTCAAATATCATCTCTTATTTATAAATATGTCTCACTATGCTCATATAGCAAAACTGATAGCTTCTAAGTTATGCATGATGCCATCAAATATTATTATATCCATAACACATGCATGGTACTAGCCAATATTATTAAACCACTTAATTAGATATAGAATTATTTGCTCACATGCTTTTTTTATAAACTAGAAGTTTTCTTTAATGGTAGGAATTCTCTTCTATTCTTATTTTGTCTCTAGTGTCCTGCATAGTTTCATTTTGTGGCTCATGGTAGATAGCATCAGTTAACATATTGGGTATTTAAACTTTAATGACGTTTAGATGTGGCACTATGACATGGAAGAAGGGGAAATGAAGATGTAAATTAAGAATTTCACAAAATTGAAAAATCATCAGGAGGAAATGATATATTTTATTTCATATTGTTTATTATAGTATATCCTACTTATTTTAGAAATAGGTTTTTTAAAAATGCAATGAATAAATAGGTATCAATAATCTCAGCACATAGATCATGCCATTAATAAGTTTATATATTTTCCTCCATTAACAGATCGTGAATTTAACAAATAGAAAGCAATTCTTATATGTCCTTTTTTCCCCTGATTAAAAAAAAATTCCTCTTTCCTTAAATATATTAAACATATATTCAAATGCTATTATTATCAGTAATACTCAATATTTCATGTAAGGGATGCAACATAAGTTATCTGCTATTACACATTTCTTCTTTTTTTTAATTTTTTTGATGTTTATTTGTGAGATACAGAGACAGAGTGCAAGAAGGGGAGGGACAGAGAGAGAGGGAGTCACAGAATCCAAGCAGGTTCAGGCTCTGAGCTGTCAGCACAGGGCCCAGGACAGTGCTCGAACTCACAGACCACAAGATCATGACCTGAGCCGAAGTTAGACGCTCAACTGACTGACCCAGGTGCCCCTATTACACATTTCTTGATAGAGATGTCTACTTTAAGTTTATATGGTAAATAATTATTCATGTAAATAGATCCCCATATGTGATAATTTTCTTATGATATATTCCTACTAAATGGATTATCAGATCAAGGAATACTTTACTTCCTTTTGTAGATTAAAAACATATGGGCTATATGTCAACTGTACTCTGTAATTTGTGGAGTCATCATTATTATTTTATAGTGAAATTCATATGAGAGCAAAAAGTTTTGCCCTAGTACAAAATGATAGGTACTAAGAGCATCTCAATCTCAGGGAATATATTACAATAAATGAACTAGACATGCTATATGCATTGAATACACTATTGAACTAGCTTAAAAATGACAGACTTCCTATTGTTTATTTGCAAAATAATTTAATAATGACAATAGTGGTCTAAAATCTTATTTATGAAAAGGGTTGTTTAGCTTAAAATATATTTTATGTATATTTTTAAGTGATTCCTATTACGCCACAAAACATTTGGTTCACACACCAAAAGAAATACTGGATTACTATTCTTGGACATAAACCAGTTTTATTCTCAGACAAAACTTGATGGTAAATCCAAAGCATAGAAATAAGGGAGTCGAATAGAGAGGAAAAGAAAGGAAAGCATAAATGCTGTTTAATCACGTTATGGATTTTCCCGTCTTTCAAATAATTGGCAAACTAATTCAAATAATTGGCAAGAATCTTGTAATACTTATGACTCAGCTGGGACACAAATACCATTAATTTTGCCTGGCAATCCTGTCTTGTGTCCATTTCCCAACATGTATTTATCATAGAAGCAGTCCTGCAGCATCAGCTTTGAGCTTTTCAAATTAAAGGCCTTGTCTTTTATATACTTTTATTACTTGTACAATCAAGAAAGAAATTGAGCTGTTCTGAGCATTCAGTTAACATATTCTTTTGCAGTTATTTTCCACACACTATACTTGGGGGTCAATAAAAGTTATACATGCTAATAGTTCCACTCCATTAATGATAGAATGGACTTTCTTGTAAAATTGTTGCTTTTTTAAAAATCAGAAAGTTAAAAAAAGAAAACAGGTGCTTCTCAAAAGAGCCTGGTGTAAAGGCTGAGCACAAATGAAATGTTTCTCAAAAGTTTTACTCATAAGGAAAATATAAATTGGAACTCTAATGAGATACCATTCTATCCCCAGAGTGAGTATAACCAAAAGATCGGGCAATACCAAATGTTGGTAAGGACATAGAATGCCTGGAATTTTCATGGATTACTAGTGAATGTTTATGTACGTGTGACCACTTAGGGAAACTATTTGGTGGTACCTACTTAAAGTTGGATATGTAGATAGTATTATGATTAAGCAATTCAATTTCTGGGTATATGCCCAACAGAAATGAGCACTGTGCCACCAAAATATATGTTTTACAGTATCCATGACAGTTCATAATAACCCAATGTAACATACAATGTTTATTAATGTCAAAAAGGGAGAATGAATTCTTTATATATGCAGTAATATATACCACTCTCAAAACTGTAATGTCTAGTGAAAAAATATTCAGCTACCAAAAATTACTGTATGGTTTCCTTACGTGGCTAAGCCGAGTGCAGATAGAACTAGTAATCTGTCTTCATAGAAATCAGAATAGTGACTGCCACTGTGAGGTATATCAATTATACTTTGTTTGCTACAACAGTTTTCCCAATGGCAGAATATAATTAATTAACAAGGAACCTCTAAAACATTTGCTCTTTGTAGAAATCATGTAAAAAAATAGGTAAAATGGACAAATAGGTAGCAAAGGTGACTGCAAATTTATCAGTAGTTCAGAAGACGGGAGATTGATGAGGTGAGTAAAAGCATGAAGGACATACTAGTCTGCCTGAGAACTGTGTGTAGATTCCCAGGGCTATTTTGTTTGTTTGTTTTGTTGTTACTGTTGCAGACAGAATGACAAATTGTCCATCATCTTTAAACAATGAGCTTAAAACATATAGTCAAATTTCCTGGCTATATATCTATTTTTTTCAAGATGTAATTTTATGGGTGATGTAGTCATTACCTAAAGGGAAGCAAATATTTAAAAGTTTTGAAAACTAACTTGTTATTAGAGTTTCAGTTTATATTTTTTTCAAATGCTGTGTAGAAAGACAGGAACCTGTGTTCTGTGTTACACAAGTTTCCTTGTTTGGTCTGTGATTCCAAACTTGGGCTGAAAGAAAAGTTATTTGGTGAAAGGGGTCCTTGGGAGATACCAATACCAAGAAAGAATGATGAACCAAGGCTCACCATGAGCAGAGTTAAGTGAAAGAAACAAAATGTGTAGGTTCATCTTTTTTCTTCTGACATTTTATTGTCACATTATACATTTGATTTATATTTGTCTTAAGATTGTATGCAAAAAGAAAAAAAAAAAGATTACACCTAAATCCAATACAATGAGGGAAATGGATTGTTTAATCAATGTTTTGTTTTTTAATAGTTTTTCTGTTTCTTATCATATGGTCAATAATTTCACATTTTAAATATTTGTAAAGTTGATTTACTATTTTGTCTTTCTTTTCTACTTTTGATATGCCTCGGTTTCTTTGGCACATGTTTTCATTCCTTTTTGTGATTGACTGACATTATCATAAGGGTCGAGGTTTGAAAATGATGTTTAATGTTTCAACGTTATTCCTTAAAGTTTCAAGCAGCCTTGATCTTTTCAAGTTAGTTGAAATCATGAGACTTATTCTCAACTTGTTTTCCATAAATATTAAACTTTATCTGGTGACCACTTTCTACATTTACTAGGTTAGCAAGTCATTTCCTGGGTCCTGGCTCTTCCCAGAAGTGTTACATAAGCTCAATACACAAAGCTTTTCTGAACAAATTTCATAAAAGGGGTGAACATTGGACTGTCTTCAAACCTGAAACTGTAGGTTCAATGTTTCTGTCTCATTTCTCTCTGAAATCAACACAGTCTTTGAAGACGATGTGTCTCCTTTTAAAGTCTTCTAAAGAAAATTTTATGTAGTACCATCACAAGCTCTACATTCTCTGAAATATTTTTTATTTAAAAATAAGGTAATACTGTATTTAAGGTTTAAAATAGACAAGTTAAAAGTCCCGGATACATTTTTAATGTCTGAAAATTCAGATATTCTATCGTTTATAAGAGGAAGATCAAGCAAAAGAATCTAAAGAGTAGAAACTAGCTCATGGTTCCCTCAAAAACACTAATTTGAAATTTTTGTTTTAATTTAATTAAATTCAGGTGTGAATGTTTGTGTGTGTGTACATTTTATCACTTGACTTTCTATTAAGTCCTAATCACTTCTTCACAATATTTTAATCTTATCTAAATTTATGTAGTATTGGTTAAAACCTCAACATGTCCTTTGCTATTACATTGTATTTTGCTACTTCAGTTTTATTTTTAAGGCTCAAAATCTCTCTCTCTCTTGTTTGTTTGTTTGTTTGTTTGTTTGTTTGGGAAATTTTCTGTTTATGTCAAGACTGACAGCACCAGGGGCCTATTACCTGGTCACTCAATAGGAATATATTGTTTAACATTCAAAATAACATTGATTTGGGAATTAAAATAGAAGGGATATAAAACCTTAGGAGCCTTATTAGGAAATCTCAACTCTTAAAAGTAAGACCAAGGACAATGATTGAGGAAAACCATCTCGTGTCTAATTAGAAAACATAGAAGTTCTGATTATCTCCTCTCTTCTAAGAATCTATCTTGACAAATTTGATCATAACGTCACCCACCCCCATAACCCCTTTTTGTGAAACTACCTGTATTAGAGTTCTCCAGGGAAATGGGAGAGAGTAAGACAGATGAAGGAGAGTAATGGGAAGGATTATGAGAAATTGGCTTACATGCTTATAGAGGCTGAGAAGCCTCAGTCTGCCATCTGCAAGCTGGAGGCCCAGAAAGGCCCCCGATGCAACTCAGTGTGAGTCTAAATGCTTATGAACCAAGGGAGCTAATGGTTTACATCCCAGTCCCAGGGTAGAAGATGACTTGAGATGTTGCAACACAAGCAGGCAGGCAGAAAGCAAAAAATGGCAAATTCCTCTTCCCTCATTGTTTTCTTTTATTAAAGCCCCCAATAGATTGCCAATGCCCATCAATATTGGGAAAGGAAATTCACTTTATTGAGTCTGCTGACTCAAATGCTAACCTCATGTGGAAACACCATCACAGACACACCCAGAAATAATTTTTAATCTGGCACCCCATGGCCAGTGAAGTTGGCACATAAAATTAACCATCATCCTACCATAAATTAAATCCTCTTATCTTAATATTGCCTCTTTGCAAATAGGGCCATTACCTACCTTCTCCAGAAGCCAACATAAATCTTCTCAAATTATCTATTAAATGAACTATAATTTTATTTAATTTTCTTTTTTTTAAGTTTTATTTTAATGCCATTACAGCTAATATGCAGTGCTATATTAGTTTCAGGTGTATAATACAGTGATTCAACAATTCCATACATCACCTGATGCTCATCACAGCAGTAACTGTAGTTCATTGCAACAAAAATAGCAAGATGCCTGAGAATAAACCTAATCAAAGGGTGAAAGATCTGTTTTCTGAAAATTATAAAACGCCAATGAAAGAAATTGAAGATCACGAAAAATAAACGGAAAGATTCCATGCTCATGGATTGGAATAGCAAATATTGTTAAAATGTCTACACTATCTGAAATAATCTACCCATTTAATGCAATCCTCATCAATACTTTATCAAATACATATGGTACTTTATTTTTTCACATTTTAAGTTTTTAAACTCCAGTTAGTTAATACACAGTGTTATATTAGTTTCAGGTGTACCCTTAATCCACATCACCTATTTTCCCCATCCCCCCACCACCTCCCCTTTGGAAACCATCAGTTTGTTCTCTGTACTTAAGAGTGTATTTCTTGGCTTATCTCTCTCTCTCTCTCTCTCTCTCTCTCTCTGTCTCTGTCTCTCTGTCTCTGTTTCTCTCCATTTTTTCCTTTGTTCATTAGTTTCTTATATTCCACATATGAATTAAATCATACAGTATTTGTCTTCTCTGACTTATTTCACTTAGCATTATACTCTCTAGCTCCATCCATCTCATTTCAAATGACAGGATTTCATTGTTTTATGGCTGAATAATATTGGTATATCACTTCTTTTTAAAAAAAAATCAATGTTTATTTTTGAGAGAGACACATAGAGCACAAGTGGGAGAGGGGCAGAGAGAGAGGGAGACACAGAATCTGAAACAAGCTCCAGGCTCCAGGCTCTGCACTGTCAGCACAGAGCCTGACGGGGGGCTGTAACCCATGAACCGTGAGATCATGACCTGAGACAAAGTTAGACGCTTAACCAACTGAGCCACCTAGGCACCCCAATATATCACTTTTTCTTTGTCCATTCATCAGTTGGTGCACACTGGACACTTGGGCTGTTTCCATAGTTAGGCTATTGTAGATAATTATGCTATAAACATCAGGATGAATGTATCCCTTTGAGTGAGAGTTTTTGTATTCATTGGTTAGGTACCTAACAATGTCATTGTTAGACCATAGGGTAGTTCCATGTCTGACGTTTTGAGGAACTGCCATACTGTTTGCCACAGTCACTGTACCACTTTGCATTCCAATCAATAGTGCATGAGGGTTCCCCTTTCTCTACACCCTAGTCAACACATGTTATTTCTGGTGTTGCTGATTTTAACCATTCAGACAGGTATGAAGTGATGCTTCATTGTAGTTCTGATTTATATTTCCCTGATGATGAGTGCTGCTGAGCATCCTTTCATATTTTTGTTGGCCATCTGGATGTCTTCTTTTGAAGAAATGTCTGTTCATGTCTCCTGCCCATTGTTTAATTGGATGATTTGTTTTGGGGTGTTGAGTTTAATAAGTTCTTTATATATTTTAGGCGCTAATCCTTTATCAGATATGTCATTTACAAGTATCTTCTCCCATTCCATAGGTTGCCTTTTAATTTTGTTGATTATTTCCTTTGCTGTGCAGAATCTTTTTATTTGGATGTAGTCTCAATAGTTTATTTTTTGTTTTTATTTGTCTTGCCTTAGGAGACATATCTAGAAAAATGTTGCTACAGCCATTGTCAAAGATATTACTGCCTCTATTCTCTTATAGGATTTTTATGGTTTCAGGGATCAGATTTAGGCCTTTAATCTGTTTTGAATTTATTTTTGTGTATGGTGTAATAAAATGGTCCAGTTTTATTCTTTTGCATATTGTGGTCCAGTTTTTCCAGCACCATTTGTTGGAGACTGTCTTTTTCCCATTGGATATTTTTCCAGCCTTGTCAAATTGTTGACCATATTATTTGGGTTCATTTCTGGATTTTTTTTTTCTATTCTGTTGATCTGTGTGCTATATTTGTGCCCATACCATACTGTTTTGATTACTACAGCTTTGTAGTATAACTTGAAGTATGGATTTGTGATGCCTCCAGCTTTGGTTTGTTTATTCAAGGTTGCTTTGGCTATTTGGATTTTTTTTTGTGGTTCCTTACAAATTTTAGGATTATTTTTTTCTAGTTCTGTGAAAAATGTTGTTGGTATTTTGATAAGAATCGCATTATATGTGTAGATTATTTCAGATGGTGTAGACACTGTAACAGAATTTGCTATTCCAATCTATGTGTGTGCCATGTCTTTCCATTTCTTTGCGTGGGCTTCAATTTCTTCCATTGGTGTTTTATAATGTTCAGAGAACAGATCTTTCACCCTTTGATTAGGTTTATTCCTAAGTATCTTGTTACCTTCAGTGCAATGAACTGTGTTTTTAAAATAAAGTTTTCCTACACTTTTTTTTTTCCTGCTTACAAGTCTTACTTTTAAACTACCAATTATCTACTGTGAAGAAATTTTAGCACTTTCTATCCGTTGACCTATCTGGAAATCAAATTCAGTGATAGCTAAGGCAGGGATGATATCAGAAATTCTACACAGGAAGGGTTAATTAAGAAATGGATAGTGAATTATATTTGGGACATTGTTTCAGATCAGCTTTTCTTTACAGATGTTCTTGTATTATTTTTTAACCAGAGTGTTGATAGGGGACATACTTGTCTTGTTCGTTCCATATTTTGTCTTGTTGCTGATCTTGGTGAGAAAGTGTCAAGTTGTTACTTATAGGACTTTTGCAATCTTTATTAGATTGAGAAAGTTCTCTTTATTCCTCTGAGATTTTTTATTATGAATGAGTCATGGATTTTTAAAAATGCTTTTTCTGCATCTGTCAATGTGATCATGTGATTTTTTTTTTTTTTTTGTCTGTTCAGGTGATAGATTGCATTGATTGCTTTTCAAATATTGAACCAATTTTACATGTTTTAGATAAATCCTGCTTGGTTTCGGATTATAATTCTTTTAAAATTTTTGTTTTGAATAGGTTTGCTAATATTTTGTGGAGGATTTTTAAATCTAATCTATGGTCATGTGAGATACTGATCTGTTTTTTTTTTTATTTCTGTACATTGATCTTTTATACAGATTCCTTACTGAACTTATTATTTCTAGTAGCCTTTTAAAATAAATATATCATGTTTTTCTATATAGACAATATAAAATTTTGAATAAAGACAAATTTACTTCTCCTTTTCCAATCTGGATACCATTTTTTTTTCTTATATTATTTCACTGCCTAGGACCTCCAGTACAGTGCTGAACAGAAGTAGTGAGAGGGGACATCCTCACTTTTTCCTAATAGTCACAAAAAGCATTAAGTCTTTCACCATTATGTTTGTAAGTACTCTACTTAATGCCAAAATCTAAATTCTGTATCCATTGTCTTCTGGATTCAATTATTTTAAAGATATTGACTGTTAGTCTATTTTTTATTTGATTTGGGGGTGATTTTAGTGTTTTCCTTTGTCTATGCTTTTAAGTGCTTTTATCATAATGTTACAATAGCATTATAATGTCATAGCTATTATTTCTATAGTACTTACTACCTTTGCATTCATAGAGTCTATGATTCCAGAACACAGTGTCTTCCATGTGTTTTAGTAAATTATCAGATATTCTCTCTTCATATCTTGTGTTTTCCATTCTCTCTCTCCTAAACTTTATCTATCTTTTTTTTTTTTTTTTTTTTTACTCTTTGATGCCTCTCTTTTATCTAACATATCTGTTGATCTTCCTTTGTTAAAATTCCTTATTCACTCATTTCTTTATTCCATTCTTTTGAAGTCTGGTGCCGATAACATTTCTCAACTTTAATATTCTCTTCAGTGTTGTGTTTTGAAGTGTAGAGAGTGAAAATTCCTTCCTTTTATACTGTCATCTTAAAATAGAATCAGATATTTAGTCTATGCAGATTTTAAGGGTTTGTATTTCCTTTGACTCCATTGAGCTGGTGTAGACCATATAGTGCCATTTTATATGTAGTGTTATTTGGAAATAAAATAAAAGTTTCTGGTTTAATCTCATGTTGGTTAACTGAAGTTTAGAGAAAAAAAATTGTTTCCATGCTTAAATAATAAAAACGCTGCAATTTTCTCTTTTATCTAGTAAGCCATTTAATTCAATAATAAAAACAAAATATTTGTTTTGTTATTTGTAAAATAGCTTTCAAAATATTTATTGATTTAATCAATAAGCATTGATTTAACACTAAATGTGTATGCCATATATATACTCCTTTACTTCAAGAGTTCAAAGATTTTATGATGATAGAGGTTTGTTAACAGTGACTTACAGAAAATAGAACATCATAAATGCGGTCCAAAATATGGTTTATCTCAGTTAATATCTATAAAAGCTAATTCAAATGAAAGGATTATATTTGTCAACTTTTTTTTTTAATTTGAAAAAGCAGATATAGAATGTTAAATTATTTTCTAAAGGATATCCACTGAAATAATATGTCAACCCAGGATGTCTAACAGTAGATCCAATTTTTTATATTCGACTTGAAATATAATGGAAACATTTTATATTTATGGACTGTGACCTTCAAACATCACATAGTTTTAAGACATTTTTCTTACAAAATATGAAAAGTTACTATCAAGGATGAATTAACAAAGGCTAATTGTTTTACTTTAGCAATTTTTGGAAGGGCACTCAGTTCTATAGATCCATTAAATCAACCTTACTACATGATGATTCTTGTAACTCAGCTCTCTAAAATGTGTGACAATTTTCATGTATGAAAGTATTAATTTTAAAATTAATATCAAACTTAATATGACTAAGTACATATATTTTAAGATACAATTTATTTGAAAATGATTATAATTGTGGCTTTTGGGGGGTATTGGTTAATATTCTAAGGACTTATGTTAAATTAAATGTTAAAGTCTTTAATGAAAATTGAACTGAGCTTGATTATCTAAGATAATACAACTGCTTAAATTAAAAAAAAAAAAACAGTGTGATAATATGTTCTATTTATTCTAAAGTAGGATGAGAATATAAATTTGATCAGTTTATCAATATTTTTCTTCATTTTTTATGTTCTCTCTGTAGTGTTAATTTTTAGCCTACTATATCTCATTTTCTGTGATGGGTATTCAGTTAATACTTCTTAAATGTGAAAAAGAGAGGAGCACCCCCTGAAATCCAAGCCTTTTCCTGGTGTCATCCCAGACTAGGTTTTGCCATGAGCTGACATGGTACTCATAGCTAGGTCTTTCTGCTCTTTTATTCAATATCAAACATTTTGTAGAACATCAAGACAGACAAGGGTTCTCTGCAACTGTGAAGGAGAGGACATTCTGTAAATCATGTTTAATACCAGAAAAAAACATGAAAACTATACAAATAACAAAAGTGACCAAACCTAGATAATATGAATGATAGATGCTTCTTTACCAAGTATAATGTTATTTTCTAGGTCTAGTCTTTCTTTCTTCCAGACAAGAATTGTTAAGATATCAAATCATACATTATTCTCTGCTTCCTGACAAAGTACAGTTCCACTTTGTGAAATCATTTGTAAAATTATCTAATACAGGCTCAAATTCTATAACAAGTTATTCTAAACACACTTTTACTGAGACGCCATATAGTTTGTATGGGGTGTAATTTCTCTTGCGACAAGAAACAGTAAACCCAACTTGTTCAGCTACAGGTGTGTTTCACATTGTTTTTGGCTTCAATGGAGGGCACTGACAAATGTAAATGTGATTTTAGATACTAGATATTGGCACATATTACTTAAAGGACTTTTTTTTAATGTTTATTCATTTTTGAGAGAGAAAGAGACAGAGCATGAGTGGAGGAGGGGCAGAGAGAGAAAGGGAGAGAGAGAATTCAAAGCAGGCTCTAGGCTCCTAGCTGTAAGCACAGAGCCCGAATTAATGAACCATGAGATCATGACCGGAGCCGAAGTCAGATGCTTTACTGAGACACCCAGGTGTCCCTGGCATGGTATTTCTTGGTGCTACCACCTTCTATTTTGGTCTCTTACTCTCTTTTTCTTCCTCACTCTCCCTTTCCCTTTCACCTTCCCTCCTTGTGTTTCTTCCTCTTTCTCTCCATCAGTCTCACTCATACATACTTGCATAAAGAAACAATATAACCAATGTAAAAATTTGCATAAAACAAGACTCCTGAAAATGTGTACAATTCCACCCACTATACCACAGAGCTACTATTTTTAAGTATAACTGTCTGCATTAAAAGAAAGGTAACTGTAGGTAACTTAAAAGCATTGATACATATTATCCCCCAAAATGAATGTCTATAGTTTGATTGTTGCCAATGGTAACTCATTATGGATTATCTGGCTGCAAAGGTCAGTCACAGAAAGAATCATAAACAGGTACGTGAGGTCATTCAGGAAGTAGGCTCCGCAGTACATAATAAGGCTGACATTCTTGGTTTAAAAACCATAACTAAAAAGATGAAAGAGAAACTATGCCACAATATATATGTCCTGGGGAAAAAATGACAACCATCAAGAAGAAGAGTTAATACTTTCTACCAAGATTTCTCTCTTCCACTTGTAGTATAAAATATTAGTGTTGACTGTGGTGATAACCTCAGGGATTGTTGCCATTTGTAAGACAATCTATAGAGCTGGCTCACACTAGTGCTTGTCCTCTCTCTCTCTCTCTCTCCATTTATCTCTTTGTCTCCCTCTCTTTCCTTTCTCCACTTCAATGTACTCCCTCATCCTACCTTTTACTTGTCTCTTGTGCAATATTTTGGGTGTCCATAGCAAAAGTTGAGATTAAAAGATGTTAAAGTGTCTCTCCAAGGATTTTTGTACTTTTAAGAAAACAGGAGAAATAATTCTTAAAATCACTTCACAGTATAACACAAAATAAGTGATTAAATTTGTCACTCAAAATTATTTCATAAAAAGAAAGGTTTTTTTAATTGCTTCCCCCCCATTGAAAAAGCTGTTAATTAGACAATAAGTAAAACTTACCACTTCAAACAAGAACACAATTTTTAAATGCTGATTTGAAAATTAAAAAAAAACAATATTTGGTGATAAATCACGTATTATGTATGAAGAAGGAGTCTTATGAGGAATCACACTTGTTTGTTTAAATAATAAACAATCATGTTAGTGTACATTTTTACCTAATGGCTTATTTGAAGTTTTTTTTTTTCAGTTGAGAAATTAACTTTGCATGAAGACATAAGGGAAAGTATGCCATCATAGAAAATAATCACTTTTGTGTATGTATTTTCCTTAAAATCCCATGTCTGTCTGGAAGTTCTCTGTGGAACAATGCTATTTCTTCCAGTGATTTCTATTTATCATTGAGCTGTGGGACACCATTGGCAATTTAGAGAAGATTAATGCCCTGCAGATTAGACACCAGCAGCAGGAGTTTCTCCCGTAAAGACAAATGTTCTAAAGATTTATCTGTTTACCTACATAATTTTTTCTTCTCTTTAAGATACCTAGGGATTTTTGTGCCTCATTTGGCACTGCTTTGTAAGGTACTGTTGCCAAGAGAGAAAAAAAACGTTAATTTTCTCTCATTGAAAATACCTAATTTATAGCAGAATCTATTTTTTTTTTTTAAGTTTGTGAATTCCAAAACAAGACCACCAAAAGCTAATTACCTTTGAGAATGTAAGTGCATGAATGACCATTCTGGATTTTCTGTATGATAAAACATCATGTTTGGTCTAATTTCAGTCTTCATTCAAAATTAAAAAAAAAGGTTTTCTCTTTATAATTACAAAATCTCTAACCCAGTGTGTAAAACATTCTATATAAAATTAATACATTTTGAAAATTAATTTTATAAATTGGCATGACATACAGTATACCTATTAAATAAAAACAGGTTATAAAAAATTGGCAGTAAATCATAAATACTCCATACAATTGCTTCCAAAGGATTTACACAATTATCAGTAAGTTTAAATAGCTTCTGTAAAGTGCAAGCAATAAGTTATACTGTAATGTCAATACTCACATTTTAATAATATTGCATAATTACATATATTAATACTGGGATTCATCTTAGTTGAATTTAAACTGAGATGTCAGTACATGACAGAAAGGGTGGTTAGTGGTTCATTCATTCCTCATAGAAGTGATGAGAAAGGCATCCGTCGTTACCCTCATTCCACAGATGATGAAATTAAGTATGGAAATAGGTGTCAAGATAGATATAGATATAGATATAGATATAGATATAGATATAGATATAGATATAGATATAGATATAGATATATGCAGTTGTTTGAAAATAATCTCATAAAAATCTCATAAAAATAGACTTAAAACATTTACCACTCTGGAGCTTCCTTGTTCCAAAAAAAAAAAAAAAAAAAAAAGTGGGAGAGAGAAAAACTTTTTGTGGATTTAAAGCAGAGTTTTCCCCGTTTCATATGCATGTCTAATTTTGAGCTAATTAAGTATTCGCTCCATACTAAAAAGTGATCTCTTTGATCATTCTTAGATGGAAAAGTCCTCATACAGAAACTATTTTTCCCTCTCTACTCTCTTTAATCTCATCCTCTGAGGATTTTATTATGGAAGAGATGATCTCTCCACAGTAGAGTGGCATCCTCACCAAGTGGAAAGTTGTTTACACCTTCCTAGCTTTGATGGCATATGTGAGGCATTTTATGCTCCATGGAAGAGAGGCCTGCCATGCACTGAGGTGACGTTATTGTTATTATACCCAGGGCACTTGTTTAAGGATCTGTCTTTAAACAACAACTACAAGGCCCATTTAAAACTCACTTTAGCTTCAAACATACTTGTAATTTAACTTGAGAATACCCAAATCACCAGTGTACTATGTGTGGGAAATAGTTCTGATTCAATCTACACAGATTATTATTGACACCTAAAAATAGTTCAAGGGGATGTAAAATTGGGTCTGTGGAAGGTTAAATGAATCAAAGAGACTGTCATCAAATCAAGAGTCAAGCACTGTGATTCAGTAAAGTCTTTAAACATAAGGAAACATATAGATCAATTGCTTTGCCTTGTATACTACAGTTACAATCATTTTAAACAGTATGAAAGTATTTTCTTTCAGTCTTAAATTAGAGCTTTAAGTTGGAACCCATCACTGAGTCAGTTCATGACCTATCCCAGATGGCGAAATATAATGGCTGTGCATCCGTGTTTTTTTGTATGTCTGTTTTTTCTTCTGCTGGAGGGGATCTAAAGCTTTGATCAGAATCTCAAAGGTAATCATGAACTCTGGAGTATTTTCTATTCATGGATATAAATGGAAGATTTTTTCATGTCAATCATTACTGTTTACTAGAACAGCAGTTGAGATTTAGCGCCCTTAGAAATATCTAATTCAAAAATATTTTTTCACTTCTCTAGATTACTAAAATTTTAGCATGTGTTTCTCTAACGTCAATTTACATATGTTGAATCACAATTGGCAAGGGGAGAATATATGAATATTTAACTTTTTTTTTCATTGTGTTCTTTTACTGCTCGTCTTGTAACCTATTTGCCTATATGACTTTAAATTTTTTTGGCTACTTGTGATTCTATATATCTCTTTGCTTAGACACTCAGTACAACAAATACGTATTATCTATTATGTGTCAAGTAACGGGGACACAGTTACAAACTAGAAACATGGTCCTTGTTCACAATAAGCAGTTATCCTAGCAGAGGAAATAAATATGAAACAAATACTTGTACAATTATTATTAAATGCAGTTGTAACAGTGGCATGGGAGAGAAATACAAAATTTAAGTAAGAATATAATAGATCCTAGCCAGGGAAAAAGCAAAATGATCTCAGAATACAAGAGTAAGTATAGATGAGAAAGGGCTTGGTCCATTGCATGCTACATTTAAGCTACAGCAGGTTAAAACATCACTCAAGCTCTCACTTTCCAATGTGAAATATTTTTACATTCATACACAGTTTCAGATAATCATTCAACATCACCTTTTTGTTCCGTGATTGTTTTCCATGATGTCTTCTTTAGACCATATATATATATATATATATATATATATATATATATATATATGTATGTATATACACATATATATGTATATATTTTTTGGACTATATATGTATATTATTTAGACTATATATATACATATATATATATATATGTACATAGTCTATAGACTATAGTCTATAGTCTTTAGACTATGTACATATATATATATATATATACACATATATACACATACATATAACATTGAGCTTATGATGAGTATGCTTTGATGAGTCTCTTTTTTTTTTAAGTTTATTTATCTATTTTGAGAAACAGAGAGAGAAAGAAAGAGTTGGGGAGGGGGAGAGAGGAAAGGAAAGAGAGAGAGAATCCCAAGCAGGCTCCACGCTGTCAACACAGAGCCTGACTCAGGGCTCTGTCCCATGACTGTGTTCATGACTTGAGCAGAAATCAAGAGTCAGACATTGAAGCTACTAAGCCACCCAGGTGCCCCATGATGACTTCCTACTTTTTTCTGCTATTAGTCTGAAAATATACTTATTCTTTTTACTTTTGATTTTTAATATAATTTACATTGTTAACCATTCCTGAGACACTAGTGAGAGCATGTCATCAATATTTTGTATATGTTGAAACCTCAATTGCTTTGACCTACTGCACCAGAATGCAAAGTGAAGCAATAAAAACTAAAGAAAAGAAAGTTAGTGTACTGCCTTTATGAACGAACCCTGTTGCAACAAAAGGATACAAAATGTTATATTTATCAAAAAATGACCTTCACACTGTTGCATTTAAAAAGGAATGTGTTGGGGCGCCTGGGTGGCACAGTCGGTGAAGCGTCCACTTCAGCCAGGTCACGATCTCGCGGTCCATGAGTTCGAGCCCCACGTCAGGCTCTGGACTGATGGCTCAGAGCCTGGAGCCTGTTTCTGATTCTGTGTCTCCCTCTCTCTCTGCCCCTCCCCCGTTCATGCACTGTCTCTGTCTGTCCCAAAAATAAATAAACGTTGAAAAAAAATAAATAAAATAAAATAAAAAAATAAAAAGGAATGTGTTGGCAACAGAAACTTCTCTAAAAGCCTGTAGTATACTGTCCACTATACCTTGCTATTGCATATCTATTATGATTTGAAATCAACATATGATGCTGATACTAAGGAAGAGTTTGTTTTCAGTATATTGTTTACTTATTAAGTAATTTAGGTTGAGCATATAAAAGGAACTATGTCATGCAAAAGGCCTCTAAATAGACCAAAACCATAATTATAAAAAGTATACTGTTTCAAAAGAAACTTTGAAATTATTAGGAAGAAATCCTCTTAAATAAGAAATATTATAAATGGTTTTTTGGAAGTACAAATAGATATTGGAATTTGTAAGACTTATTACATCTTGTGATTAGATGCACACATTTTCCATTCAAATGTTGACTCTATAGTCACCCTATTTTTTTAAAAAAGTAAGCTTGGTTTTAATTTTAATCTAATGAGAGATATGAATTTGGGGTGAAAAATGTCACCTTGTCTCAATACTTCATAGAATACATATTGTACTTTTTTCACATTTTAAGTTTTTATATTAATTACAATTAATATACAGTGTTATACTGGTTGCAGGTGTACAATGTAGTGACTGAACACTTCCATACATAACCCCGTGCTCATCACTACAAGTGCACTCCCTAATCCCCATCACTGATTTAGCCAGTCTCTTCACCAACCTTCCCTCTGGTAGCCCACCAGTTTGTTCTCTATAACGAAGAATCTGTTTCTTAGTGTCTCTCTCTCTCTCTTTCTCTCTCTCTCCCTTCTCTCCCCCCACCCTCTCTTTTTACCCTTTGCTCCTTTGTTTTGTTTCTTCAATTCCACATTTGAGTGAAATCATGTTATTTGTCTTTCTCTGACAGACTTACTTCACTTAGCCTTATACTCAATAGTTTCATCCATGTCATTGCAAATGGCAATATTCCATTCTTTTTATTGCTTAGTAATATTCCAGGGTGTGTGTGTGTGTGTGTGTGTGTGTGTGTGTGTGTGTGCATGCCACTTTTATCTATTCATCATTTGGTGGACACTTGGGCTGTTTCCATATTTTGGCTATTGTTGATAATGCTGCTATAAACATCAGGGTTCATGCTTCCCTTTGAATTAGGGTTTTTGCATTATTTGGGTAAATACCCAGTAGTCTGATACCTGGATTACAGAGTAGTTCCATGTTTCACTTTTTGAGGGAACTCCATATTGTTTGCCAGTGTCTGTACTGGTTTGCATTCCAACCAGCAGTGCAAGACGTTTCCTTTTCCTCCACATCCTAGTCAACAACTGAAGTTTCTTGGGTTGTTGATTTTATCCATTCTGACAAGTGCGAAGTAATATCTCGTTGTAGTTCTGATATGCATTTCCCTGATGGTGAGTGATCTTTAAAGAAATGCCTGTTCATGTCTTCTGCCCATTTTTAATTGGATTATTCATTTTTTTTAATTTTTAAGTTCTTTATATATTTTTCATACTAATCCTTTATCAAATATGTAATTTTGCAGTATCTTCTCCCATTCTGTAGGTTGCCTTGTAGTTTTGTTGATTTTTTCCATCTCTGTACAGAAATATTACTTTGGTGTAGTCCCAAGAGCATATTTTTGCTTTTCATTTTTTACCTTGCCTCTGGAAACATATCCAGAAAAGAGTTGCTATGGCCAATGTGAAAGAAGTTACTGCCTTTGTTATCTTCTAGTATTTTTATGGTTTCAGGTCTCATATATAGATATTTATCCATTTTGAACTTCTCTTTGTGATCTGCGTAACAAAGTGGTCCAGTTTCATTCTTTTGCATGTGTGCTATCCAGTTTTCCGAACACCAGTGAAGACACTGTCCTTATTCCATTGGATATTCTTTCATGCTTTGTTAAGGATTAATTCACTGCATAGTTTTGGGTTCATTTCTGGGTTTTCTATTCTTTTATATGGTCTATGTGCCTACTTTTTGCCAGTATCATACTGTTTTGGTTACTATAGTTTTGTAATGTAACCTGAAGTCTGAAATTTTGATGCCTCCAGATTTGCTTTTCTTTTGCTATTCAGGGTGTTTTGCAATTCCATATAAATTTAGGATGGTTTGTTTCAGCTCTGTGAAAATGCTTTTGGGATTTTCATAGGGATTGAATCAGATGTGTCGATTGCTTTGGGTAGTATAGATATTTTAACAGTATTTGTTCTTCCAATCCATGAGAATGGAATGTTATGCCATTTTGTTGCATCATCTTCAGATTTCTTTCATCAGTGTTTTCTAGTTTTCAGAGAACAGAACTTTCACCTCTTTGGTTAGGTTTATTCGTAGGTATCTTGGTTTGGTGCAACTGTAAATGAGATTTATTCCTTAATTTCTATTTCTGTTGCTAAATTATTGGTGTATAGAAATGCAACAGATTTATGTTAATTGTATTGTGCGGCATTTACTGACTTTGTTTATCAGTTCTAGCAGGTTTTTGATGGAGTCTTTTGGATTTTCTACATATAGTGTAATGTCATCTGCAGTTAGTGAAAGTTTTACTTTTTCCTTACTGATTTGGCTTACTTTTATTTCTTTTTGTTGTCTGAGTGTTATGGCTAGGACTTTTTTTTTTAAAGTATATTGTGAAATAATTGAGTCCTTTCCAAGTTTTTTTCAGGATTATATATATGTGACCTTTACTCAGAGTGAATGAGGCAGCATCTGTGATCTCACTTGTACTCTCCTCAGTCTTATTTAAAAACTTATTGGGAGATTACAGTGCAGGCTGAATGACAGGATCAAACCATTTCTTTGTTACTCTCTCTCTCTTTTTTTTTTTTTTTTTTAGCTATAGTTTCTCATAGATACTCAGATTCCTAGGATCCTTTCCTGGAAAATGGGGTTAATAATTGTGCTTATTTTATAGAGTAGAAATCAGAGTTAATTGAAGAAGTATATGTAAAACAGCATGATTGACATAGAGGAATTATAATAAACTAGCTATTATTTCATATATTTTTTGGCCACGCTTGTTTTATTTTGACATATGGCACCATCCTCCACAGAGATTCATTTAACTGAATTTATATAAAGTCAGCTAAATCTCGTTTTAGACTATTTTATGTAGTAAGGATAGATCATTTTATATGTGCTGTGTAGCTATCAAAAACTGTGCAAAATTATAGAAAACTCATTGCAAGAAAATAGTGTTGATTTACCAAATGGAAAATGTATATTAAGCATCTGGCATGAAAACTCACTAAGATTAATGTTAAGAAAACTGTAGTGAAAATAAGATGCTTTTCTTGTCATGAGTCAGCGACCTTCACAGAAGCCTTTTGTGTTCTCTTCTCATCCAGGCTGTCAAAAAATGTCTGCTGATATTTTTAACTCTCCCTCTTCTATAAATGTCTATATCCTTGTTTTTAAAGAGATTTTTAAAAACTTTTAAATGTTTATTTATTTTTGAGAGACAGAGACAGAGCGTGAGCAGGGGAGGGTCAGAGAGAGAGGGAGACACAGAATCGGAAGTAAGCTCCAGGCTCTGAGCTGTCAGCACAGACCCCAACGGTGGGCTCAAACCCACAAACTGTTAGAACGTGGCCTGAGCCAAAGTCGGACACTCAACCGACCAAGCCACCTAGGTGCCCCTAGATCCTTGTTTTTATTTCACGTCTTTATTTAGATATATTTTAATGATTTGGAATACTTCGAATTCCTTCTTCATTTCTGTAATATGCTAATTATGAATGGAATTTTTACTGAAGTAGAGTTACATGTGCATATATATGAGTACATATAAATTAACCTAATACATTTTCACTTCCCAGTTGTGTTGGTAAGACCCTAGATTGAAGAAAAACAAACATAATAATCATTTAAAATTCCAAGTAACTTTGTAAATTACTTAATTTTTTTTTAAATTTTTTTAATGTTTATTTATTTTTGAGAGAGACAGAGACAGAATGCGAGTGGGTTGGGGCAGAGAGAGAGGGAGGCACAGAATCCGAAGCAGGCTCCAGGCTCCAAGCTGTCAGCACAGAGCCTGACGCGGGGCTCGAACTCACGAGCTGTGAGATCATGACCTGAGCCGAAGTCGGACGCTCAACCGACTGAGCCACCCAGGCGCCCCATTTCAGTTTTTTTTTTTTTTAATGGAAGAACCATATTGTAGTTTTATCAGTTATCCTCATAGTGCACAATACCAAATACCATGTACATTAGTTACTTAGCAGAAATGTAATGAATGAATCCCTATTCTTCACACTATCACCTGCCTCCATTATAGCATAATTCCTAATATTCTCTTCCTTCCCATATTTTTTTTCTTTCTTCCAGCATAACATTTATGTTACTACCTAGATAACATTTTATTTTTTTTAAATATTTATTTTTCAATATATGAAGTTTATTGTCAAATTGCTTTCCGTACAACACCCAGTGCTCATCCCAAAAGGTGCCCTCCTCAATACCCATCACCCACCCTCCCCTCCCTCCCACCCCTCATCAACACTTTTAAGAGTCTCTTATGCTTTGGCTCTCTCCCACTCTAACCTCCTTTTTTTTTTTTCCGTCCCCTCCCCCATGGGTTTCTGTTAACATTTTAAAACAGCATTTTGGCTCTACTACTCCTGTAATTAAAAATCTTTCAGGATTCAATAAAATTTATCAGCACGGAGTGATAATTTATGAAATATTCTAATCCATAATTCTTTTCTAGTTACTTTCCCTCGGTAATTCTGACTTTCCATTCTCTCGGATCTCCTTTGATTTTATTCCTTCCTAGGCATTAAAGAGATAGAAAGTCTATTTTCCAGTTGTTCACATACAAGAATTGGAATCAATCTTGATTCTTCTCCTTTCATCACACCTGAAAAATCAATCCATCATAATATACTTTGGACACTACTTTCAATATGCATTTACCATTAATATCCTTTCAGCTCTATTTGGAGTGACTTTCTGAGCAATGCTTACTTCATTTTGAATCTTCTTTCACAGAGTATACATTTGACTATTTTTGCTCTAGATATTTTGTACATCATTAGTTTTAGTTACTGCCTAGTATTCAAGTAAGCGGATCAATCAAAATATGGAACCAGATTCAACTTTTTGAATTTTATTGTATGAGCCGTTATTGTTCATGTAATCAAAATTTACTTATCTCATCTATAATTTTCAGGTTCTATGAATATATATTACTAAAATAGGATATTGTTTCTAGGGTCAATCAAATTATTTATCATCACTCATTAGGTTTTAGTATTTATGAGCCATATGTTCAGAATTTTTACAAATATTAAATTTTTGAGTACTCATACCCTCTTTCAATAAGTACTATTATCAATGACAGTTTTAGATAAGAAAAAAAACCCGGAAGTTAATAGTAATTAAGTGTTTCACACAAGGTTATTGGCTAATGTTAGTTTCCATAAGTTTTCTGAAATTAGTGTTCCTTTGTCTGTCTACATAACTGCTATGAAGTAACTCAAAGCCCTTCTTCTGTAATTTTAAAATTATTGTAAAATGTATTTTACTATTATTACCAAAATTATCAAATACAGATTTTACTGCTTATACATGTATATGTACACACGCACACACACACACACACACACACATATATATATATATATATATATATATATAATTTTCAAATTTCCCTGAAAAGCCCTAAAATAATAAAAATTATTGCACCATACCCCAATAACAGTAAGTGAAATAAATAAACCTCAGGATTAAAATTTTAAAACCTCTGTTTCCTAGAATATTAGATTCTACCCCTCGTCCCAACAAAAACTATTCTTTTTAAACAATAAGGATGACATAAGTAACCTAGTCTTTAGGTATAGCCACAAAGGATAAAACAGCCAAAATTTCTGTGCTATATTGCAGTTCATATCTGCCACATAATGTTAAAAAAGATATATATAGAATTACACATTCTCTATAAACATCAAAAGATAATGTACACCATTGGTTTCCAAAGAATTGAGGTTTATAATATAAAATATCAGTTTCTCTATAATTTTTAACAAGTGGTAACATTTCTTAATCTAGTTGAAGCCCAAATTCTCTGTTTTAGAAACAATTGATAATCTACATGTCCTTGTTAGACTGACTACTAGATAGTACCCTGTTGTTTACTTAAAATTTTTTTATGTTTATTTTTGAGAGAGAGAGAGAGAGAGCAAGCAAGCAACCATGAGTGGGGGCGGGGCAGAGAGACAGGGAGACACAGAATCTGACACAGGCTCCAGGCTCTGAGCTGTCAGCACAGAGCCCTATGTGGGGCTCGAATTCGCAAGCTGTGAGATCATGACCTGAGCCAAAGTAGTGCACTTAACAGACTGAGCCACCCAGGCACCCCCTATTTATTTAGCTAATGGGAAAGTGGAATAAACTACGTAGCTTGGTCACTTAACTCCTCTTTCTTGCTCGGGAAATGATAAATTTTGAGGCTTGAATCATTGTTTAGGGTCCTCTTTCATTATTTTGAAATATACCATTAAATTGCACTGAGTGTTTTGAAAGTTTTCCAGAACGCAATTAGTGATATTACAAACACTACTGATAATATACCATGATAAAAAAGAAAATAAAGGAAAGAAAGAAAGAAAGAAAGAAAGAAAGAAAGAAAGAAAGAGAAAAAGGTGACTTAAGAGCGTGAACAGTAAATAATATGTTCTTACCAGAAAAGCCATCCATCCATCCACTTTCTCATTTGTGTAAAGTGCTTGAATGCCACTATATTATATGACTATAATAAGATGCCATATCAGACTTCTTAGAGAATATGGGTCCGGGAGTTTTACTGAGAGACTTGCGTAATGCAAGAAAGTTTTACCTTGAGACCAGAGATACCAATATAGCCAGCAGACACATATTAAACATCAACTAATTGTCAGAGACTATGAAGACAGAACCCAGTACCTGGAACTCACTGCCCAGTGATGGTGACTAATATGTAAACAAATTATGTAAACAGCAATAGGAGTAAGAGGTCGGATGAAGCATTTTGAGAGTCTCAAGGCTAAGATAGGAAAGAATTGCTTAGAGCCGGGCTCCTTTATCCAGAATTCTATTCAAAGAGGCAAGGTCCAACTATTTCACTTCTCTTATATTCAACATGGTGATTGGTAAGAGAGATGTTAAATTTTAAAAATATGAAATTTAACTCTGATGTGTTTGATTTCACTCCTATCCCGGGATACATGGATGTCTGTCAACAAAACTAGAAAATAAAAAATAAAATATTCATCAAAGTTGTCCCTAAGCACTTATTAAATAAAGTGTTTATATATGACATCTGCCTACTGCCTTTTCAGCACACATTTTGCCTTTTCAGCACACATCTCTAGAAAAAGAAAAAAAAAAAAAAAGAAAATAAATGGTATAAAATAAAATAGAATTGAATAAGAAACAAATGTACAAAGAATGATACTTGTATGTATTATCACAGTCTACTAATGTTAACTTCAATTTCTTTGAAGCCAGTTTAAAAACAAATATATGGTTTCCATGAATAGATTGAGAAAATGTACCTTTTTAAAAAGGTTTTTACTTTATTTAAGTATAATATATATTTAAAAAGCACACAAATATTGTTTGATTTCTAATACAATGTACACACATGTGTAAATACCCAGAATTCCCCATCATATGCACTCAGTCTCTCATTGCCTAGTGTAACCGCTATTCTTGCTTTTAAACTACTGACTAATCTTGGAATCGCATAGCAAATACCCTATGCCTACCTTCTTTTACTCTGCACTGTGTCTGTAAGATATATCCATTTCATAGCATGGTTTTTACTTTATTTGTGTTGTTACCTAGTGTTCCATTGAGCATATGACTTTTTCTGGAACACCGACGTCCATATTGTCAGATCACTATGTGGATCAGTCATGTGGGCAAGAGAGGCCGTGTAGCCTAACAGTGAAGAACACAAAGTTCTGTAGGGAGAATTTGATCTGCCACTTTTGGTCTGTGCGCTCTTGGGCAAGTTAACTTTCTGTTGTTATTGTTGTTGTTAAGATACTGTTTCTTCTTCAGAATGGGGATGGTAGTATTATCGCTGTTGGTTTGGGGGTATTTAAATAACAAAAAAACAAGTTTGTTCCATTTTGTTTTCCTGTACAAGTTCAAAACAGGCTACCAAATATAAGCAGAGATATCGGGGCAAAGATCAACTCCATTAACAGCCGTCTGTGGAAATTAGGTGATATATTCTGTTAAGTAGAACTTTATTACAAACTTAATCCAGAACTTTAAGTGGAAAGTAGGCTATTAAGAACTGAATCATTTTCCTTCTTTTTAAAAAGATTTACTTTGATATTCCCTTAAATTAAAATACTAGATACAGTTCTCTAAAAAAAGCAGGTACAGAAGTTAAAAAATATTTATAAACATGTCCTGTTATCTAGTTTTCTTTTTTAATTTTATTATACCAGTGACATTGAATACTTTACCATCAGCTTTCTATCATTAAAAAGGATTGAAATACTGTGCCTAGTTATAATGTCCTCTCTTCCCACCATAGATCACGTCATCAAACCTTTTTTTTTTTTATCTTTATGGACCCTTAGTATATTCATATATGTGCACACACATAATATTCATTAATAAATATATTTCTATCCATTGCATTTTTTCCCTTTAGTAAATTATCTGACTTGGAAAATCATGTTTGTGTTTCTTATTATGATTTTAAAACATTTACTCTATTTTGAGGCACCTGGGGGCTCAGTCATTTGAGCGTTCCACTCTTGATTTCAGCTCAGGTCATGATCCCAGTGTTGTGGGATTGAGCCCTGTGTCGGGCTCTATACTGAGCGTGGAGCCTGCTTGGGAATCTCTCTCCCTCCCACTGCCCCCTCCCCTGCTCACACACTCTCTCTCTAAAATATGTATACATATATGTATGCATGTATGTTTATCTATATAAAACATTTACTATATTATATTATATTTATAATACATATAAAATATTTACTATATTTTAATTATGAAAACAAAAATATGTTTTGTAGGAAATTTGTAGACAGTACTCAAAAAAAGAACAAAAAATAGTATGTATCATAATTTCCATTAGGAAAAAGAGAGAATGAAGAAGAGCAGAGGGAGTGAGGGGGGAACAAGTAACAGAAGGAGAGAGAAATAGGGAAACAAAAAGGTGACAAGGTTTTAAATCTAAGATGGTCCCCAAGATTCCTGGGCTCAGGTATGCACACACCTCCCAGCTATGCAGTTAAACATCAACGAGCTTGTTCTGTGTTCTGTGAAAAGACTTTTCAAATATAATTAAACTTCTGTTAAGTTACTACACAGAACCAGAAAACAAATACTTTTCCTGTCCAGGCAGTCTTTTTTATATTAAACATTAAAAAAAAAAAATCAAAGCATACTTAATTGAAAAGTTAAAACTCTTTTCAATCCAGATCTCTCTTCCCACACAACTATGATCCATAGACTATGTCTATATGAAACAATGTACACAGGTAGGTTATGATTTAAATAAAATATACTCTATAGAAAATATTTTACAGCTTGTTTGTTTTAACCTATTACTATCTCTGGAGATAACTACATAGCACAAATAGATATCACCCTTATTCTTTTTGGTATATGTGTATCAGATATCATTTGATATATTTTTGTGCCTTATGTAAACAGTTATTTATTGCGGACATTGTATCTGTTTCCAAATGTTCACTATTGTGAAAATAAACTGTCTTCTCTTACAAAAATTAAATGATGATTGAGGTTAATTGTCTTGTTATGTAGAGTTACTGAATTTGAAATTTTTTACTGTAAAATTAGTCATGCCTTTTCCATATTGTTTTTATTGATTGGTAATCAGTTTCTCGTCAGTGTATCAGTGATTAATATCTTAAGTATAATTTACAAAAAATAATTTGTCAGTAAGTATCCCGTTTTATACTTGTGGAAATATTGATAAATTACTTTCCACAAAATATCCACAATTTAACTTTCTCCAACATTACATGAGGATGTGTTTACCCCCATCTACATTAATGCTAGATACATGAATTATGTGTTTCTTGTTAGCTATTCCCAGATGGTGATTTATTTTTGTTGCCTTTCTGAATGACCCTTTTGTAATTCATTTTTATTTATTTTTAAAAATGTTTTAATGTTAGTTTTTAGAGAGAGAGAGAGAGACAGTGTGTGGGTGGGGGAAGGACAGAGAGAGGGGGAGACACAGAATCTGAAGCAGGCTCTGAACTGTCAGCACAGTGCCTGATGTAGGGCTTGAACTCAGGAACTGGGAGATGACCTGAGCCGGAGTTAGAAGCTTACCTGACTGAGCCACCCAGGCTCCCCTATTCATTTTTTTAAAGTTAGTGACAAGGGTGTAAGAAGTTCCTGAATTTCATTAGCTGATTTGCTAATGTGTTGACATATTATGCATGAACTTTATTAGTTCTAGTACATTTCATTTGATTTTCTTAAATTTTCTAGGTATTTAGCATATCATTCTTACATTATTACTTTCCAATATTTATAATTTAAATATTTTTTCTGTCTTTTTACATTGAATATTAAATGCTAACACTAGCAGTAATAATAGACTTTTTCTTTAAAATCTTTAAGTGAGAAGACTGTTTGCTTACCATTGTGCAGTGGTTTCTGAGAGTTTCTGGTATATATAGTTGAAAAGGTTGAGGAATTTATGAATTTATTCATTTACTTATTTATATTTAACTTAAAATTTAGGGATTTTTTTTGAATTTCTACAAGCATTTTAGAATTATTCCCATCTTCTCTTGATTTTAATCAAATTATAGAGTCAAATTATGTTTTTCATTTAATTATTATTTATATATTGGATTTAAGTAAGAACATTTATTGATGTTGACTGGTTTTGTATGTGTTTATATGCCATTGATCATATTTATTCATTCACAGATGGCTTGATTACATATGCTAAAATGCATATTAAAATTGTAATTAGTATTTATAAATGAAAATTCTCACCAATTCTTCTCCCCCTCCTCTCTCTCCTCCCCCTTCTCCCACTAGTCCCCCTCCTTCTCTTCCCCCTCCTCCTCGCCCTCTCCTCCTCTCCTCCTCCTCTTCCTCCTCCTCCTCCTCCTCCTCCTCCTCTTCCTCCTCCTCCTCCTCCTCCTCCTCCTCCTCCCCTTCTTCTTCTTCTTCTTCTTCAATTTTAGAATGTGTTGGAGTAGCTTCATGGAATAATGCTGGTTTCTTTTATTTTTGCATCTCCATGGATTAAACATTTTTTTAATAAAATTTATCTCAAAAATATCAGCACATGGTTAATTTTTTAAACTATGGATATTGGCCAAATTTTGCATTTGTTCTCTGCATATATTACCTACTGAATTGTAGATTAATTTTGAAAATTGTTATTCATCTCATAAAACATTTAATTCACTTGATTTTTCATGAATTTTGCTATAAATTTCCAGATAATACTAGTTTTTATTTTTATTTTTATTTAAAATTTTTTAATGTTTATTTATTTTGAGAGATAGAGAGAGGGAGAAAGAAGGAAAGGGGCAGAGAGAGAGAGACACACACACACAGAATCCGAAGCAGGTTCCAGGCCCTGGCCAGGTTCCAGGCTCTCTCAGCACAGAGCCTGATGTGGAGCTCCAACCCACAAGCTGTGATATCATGACCCCAGACGAAGTCAGATGCCTAACTGACTGAGCCATCCAGGCACCCCTAGTTCATATTTTTAAAATAGTCTTTTAGTTAACTTCAATGTGGACTTAATGATGCTTGAACTAGAAGAGTTCTGAATTCATGGACATTATCTAGTTATCATGCCATTTTAACACAACAGCAAATTTGGGATGGAATAGTGATAGTGTACTTTTGACATGTTTAGATCTCCTTTGTTTCTAATGTTGTGTGTAGAGATAGAAAAATGATTACCTAGTCCATGTGCTTTCCTAATATATATTGAGGAAACCTGAGAACAGATATGTAACATAATGAATATTTTGTAGTTGTGTCCTCTCTCCCCTTATCTTTTTTTTATAAATTATAGCTAGAAGAGATTTGAGGCGCTGTGGTTAGGAAGTTATGTTTTTTAAATATACCTTTGTTTTAATTATTCGGATATTAAAACATACCAGTTAAATAAACTAATTTGGTTTAACTTTAAATTTTGAGTTAAAATTTTATCAAATAATTGACTCTAGTAATTAACCTAACAGATTAATGTTTAAAAAATATTTTACTTGGCGTGATACCCTCAAGATCCACCCATGTAAGTCACACTGAAAAAGACAAATACTACACGATTCCACTCATAAATGGAATCTAAAAAAATGAATACACAAAAGTAGAATCAGAAGTATAAATACAGAGAACAAACTGATGGTTTCCAGAAGGGAGAGGGTGCAGGAATGGGCAAAATGGATGAAGAGCAGTGGGCCTCCAATTATGGAATGAATAAGTCATAGGACTAGAAGGCACAGCATAAGGAATATAGTCAATGATACTGGAATAGTGATGTAATGAGACACATGGCAGCTACACTTGAGGTGAATATAACATCATGTATAAATTTTTCAAATCACTAAGTTGTACACCTGCAACTAACATAGCATTATGTGTCAACTATACTCAAATAAATACAAAGATAATAAAATAAAATAAAAAAATAAAATAAAGTAAAATATAATAAAATAATAAAAAATTATTCTGTTTGTACATTTGTCACTTCTAATGTTTCAGATAAAGCAGAGGACTTTTAGGTCCATTTAGTTAACACACAGTGTTCTATTATTATAAAATAAAAGACAATGAATTAAAAAGGAGATTAAAGTGTGAACTTTTTCATAATCAGGGATCAAACCCCATATCCTTATTCCCAGAGCTTGATTCTACTATCTTCGCAGATATACTATAAAATTATATTAATGCTTTTATTCCAGACCTCAAAAAATGTTACATAAGATTGACAGGTAGACATATTCAGGTTTTGTTATCACACATTTTTTAAGGCAGATAAGAAATTTAAATATGTTACCAATGGAATTAAAAAAAATCTTTATGACGTTTTTACACAAGTGACATATAACTCAGATGTTTTCTATTTTTTGTTATTTTGTGAGTGCTTTCTAAATTCAGTGGCCCAGATGGCAGGAAGAGCTCTAAGAAATTATTCTGCTTTGCTGAGACGTATAAGGGTAGAACTACACGTCCTTCATTATTTGTATGTACAAGAGATATTTTCTTCCTTCCAATGCTTTCTGGTTACATTTAACTTAAAATCATTGCCTCTTCCTTTGAAGAAAAGCATCCATCTTTGTCCTCAGGACAAAAGTTGCACACTAACAGTTTATTTTTCTCTTCTAGTGAATGCTAGGCGAATACAATTTCTCCTTTACTTCTCTCTGAGTCATGAAGACACAGGCTTAAAATTTTCCTATCAATCCCTTGGAGGTTCTGTTTGACAAAGTCAGATGAAGAATTTACCTCCTCCCTCAGGCTTACAGGTTGTACGATTCTCAGAGACTTCCACTGTAAAGCTTTTAACAAATTGTTGTGTTTTTTGAAAAAAAAATCAAAAGTAAGCAACCTAAAATGTTAGCAGCAAATCTGTCTCTATAAACATCATAATCTGTTGTGACACGCTGCAGTCTGTTGTGTGCTAACATTTAACTGTTGTTCACCTCTGAATATCACAATGGCTCAGGATATTTGGTGAATTCCCAAAAGTGTTTACATATACGATTGAATAAAATACAACTTCTAGAACCTTCAACATCTAGACTTGATGCACTCATGCCTTTAGGTATTTAGCTTGTTTTTATTAAATTATGTTTACATGAAACTGTAAATTTGATTATTAATTTTATAAACATGCTTGTTTTTTTAAACATGCTTATTTTTAATACATTAATTGTTTTGTAAGGAATGCTTATTGAACAACATAATTTTTATAAAAATGATTTCAATTTAGTACTTGATTTAATTATTTTGTAAATTCTTTGTGGGTGACTATTTTTATGTATAAATCCTTATTAATTCACAACAGTTGCAGAGTCTATGAGACCTATACATGAAATCATTCACTTAATCCATTCTTCTGCCTCTTTTTTCCTGTTTTTCTTCCTTCTCAGGCTTTCATGGAATATGTTTTATCATTTTGTTTTATCTCCTCTTGACCCAGAAGTTGTATGTAAGTTTTTTTTGAGTGGTTGCCCTAGAGTTTAAAATATATTTTATTTTGGGGCACCTGGGTGGCTGAGTCGGTTGAGCATCCGACTTTGGCTCAGGTCATGATCTCTTGGTTCGTGGGTTCGAGCCCCGCATTGGGCCCTGTGCTAACAGCTCAGAGCCTGGAGCCTGCTTCAGATTCTGTGTCTCCTTCTCTCTCTGCTCCTCCCTGACTCACGCTTTGTCTCACTCTGTTTCACAAAAATAAATGTAAAATAAAAAAAAAAATTAATCTGTAAAAATATTTTTAAAAAATAAAATATATTTTATTTAAAAATAACATAAGTCAGGGCACCTGGGTGGCTTAGTCATTTAAGCATCCGACTTCAGCTCAGGTCATAATCTCACGGTTCATAAATTCGAGCCCCGCATCAGCCTCTGTGCTGACAGCTGGGAGCCTGGAGCCTGCTTCAGATTCTGTGTCTTCCTCTCTCTCTGCCCCTCCCCCACTCAGGATCTGTCTCTCTGTCTCTTAAAAATCAGTAAACATCAAAAATATTAAAAAAATAATGTGGGGGCGCCTGGGTGGCGCAGTCGGTTAAGCATCCGACTTCAGCCAGGTCACGATCTCGTGGTCCGGGAGTTCGAGCCCCGCGTCGGGCTCTGGGCTGATGGCTCAGAGCCTGGAGCCTGTTTCCGATTCTGTGTCTCCCTCTCTCTAACCCCTCCCCCGTTCAGACTCTGTCTCTCTCTGTCCCAAAACTAAATAAACGTTGAAAAAAAAAAAAATTAAAAAAAAAAAAAAAAAATAATGTAACTATGGTGAAATAACACCTTATGATTTAAGGTAAGTGTACTGTGGATACCTTGTAACAATTATTCCTAATACATCTGTCTCATCTCTTGTAATTGTACTGTTATTCTTGTCAGTTATCCACATCCTGTCATCCAAAAATTGTTACTGTTATTACTTTAAACAAACAATTATGTTGTAGATAAATTAAGATAAGGAAAATAGAAATTTTATTTTACCTTAATGTTTATTTTTTTCACTCCATTTCTTTCCTCTATGAAGATCCAAGCTTCTGATGTATATCATTTCCATCTACATGAATTGTTTCTTTTAACATTGCCATAGCCAGGTCTGTTGATAATGATTTTTTTTTGAGTTTTTATTTATTTGGGGAAAATCCCTGTATTTCTTGTTCACTTTTGAAGGGCAATTTTGCTGGATATGTAATTCTAGGTTGAAATGGTTTTTCTTTTCTTTTAACATTGAAAAGATTTTATTTTCTCTTTTAACTTGAATTGTTTCTTTTTTTTAATTTTTTAAATGTTTTTATTTATTTTTGAGACAGAGAGAGACAAGAGCATGAGCAGGGGAGGGGCAGAGAGAGAGGGAGACACAGAATCCACAGCAGGCTCCAGACTCTGAGCTGTCAGCACAGAGCCTGACACAGGCCTCGAACTCACTGACTATGAGATCATGACCTGAGCTGAAATCAGAAGCTTAACCAACTGAGCCACCCAGGCGCCCCTAACTTTTATTGTTTCTTCTGAGAGGTCCATGTAATTCTTTTTCTTGTACCTCTCCAGTTTTGTCCCTTCTCTCTGCCTTCTTCATGACTTTTCTCTCTGACTTTCTTTCATTTCTGCAGTGTGATTATGATATGCCTAGATGTATGCATGTGTGTGTATGTATTTATATTTTTTATTCAACTTGCTTGGTGTTTCCTGAGCTTCCTGGTGGTGTGGTTTAATGTCCGATATTAATTTTGTCAACTTCTCAGTCATCATTGCTTCAAGTATTTCTTCTGAACTATTTTCACTTTCTTTTCCTTTTGGAATTTCAATTATGGCTATATTACAACCTTTTATTTTGTTCTTTAGTACTTGGATATTCTAATGTCTTTTGTTTTGTTTTGCTCATTTTTTTTTGTTTTTTGATTTATTTTGTTTTTACACTTTAGTTTTAGTTTGAGAAGTTTATATGGACCTTTCTTCAAGCTCACTAGTTCTTACCCCAGTTTTTTTTTAAAATCTACGTATTAGCTTATTAAGGACATTCTTTGTTTCTATTTCAGTGGCTTTTATTATTTTTTTTATTTCAAGATTTCCTTTTGATATTTTTCTTATAATTCCCAATTCTCTGCTGAAGTTATCCATTCAGTATTGCATAGTGCTTACTTTTTTCATTAGATCATTTAATGTATTAAGCATAATTATTTTAAATATATTTTTTCTTTTTAAATGTTTTTTTAATTTTTTTTATTTTTGAGAGAGAACAGGTGAGGGAGGAGCAGAAAAGAGGGACAGAGGATCTGAAGCAGGCTCTGTACTGGCAGCAGCAAGCCCCTGTCAGGCTCACACTCATCAACTGTGAGATCATGACTTGAGCCAAAGTTGGATGCTCAACTGACTGAGCCACTCAGGCGCTCCTAAATTTGTTTAAATTGTTGGAGAGATACAACATCTGTGTCATTTCCAAGTCTGGTTTTGATGATTGTTTTTTTTTTTTTTCTTCAGAAAAAAATGTTCAGATTTTTAAATTTAAAAAATGTGTTTGGGGGCGCCTGGGTGGCTTGGTTGGTTAAGCGTCTGACTTCGGCTCAGGTCATGATCTCACGGTCCGTGAGTTCGAGCCCCGCATCAGGCTCTGTGCTGACAGCTCAGAGCCTGGAGCCTGTTTCAGATTCTGTGTCTCCCTCTCTCTCTGCCCCTCCCGTGTTCATGCTCTGTCTCTCTCTGTCTCAAAAATAAATAAATGTTAAAAAAATTTTTTTTAATAAAAAATAAAAAAAATTAAAAATGTTTTGCCTTTTGGAATAAATATCTTGTAATTTTTTGTCGAAAGCTAACATATTGTATCAGGTAATAAGAGCTGAGGTAAATAGGTCTATAGTGTGAGGAATTACCTTAATGTGGCTAGGTGTGTGCTACATTTAATGTTTGCTGTAGCTATATTTAACAGTGGATTCTAGTATTCTTGTTTTCATCTTCAACCTTGGCTTTGAGTTTTTTGCTTTGTCCTGCTCCTCAGAAGTCTTTGTCTTACAGGTGTTTCTCTAATTGATGATAATTGCACTGATTTTTGTTAGAATGGTTTAGGGAAGGAAATGTTCTATAATCCTTAGATACAATTCTTTTAGTTCTTTTAATGAAACTACATTCTAGAGGATAGACTCTTTTAAGTGTTTCTTATCACTCTTCTAGGGTACAGATTTTTATTCTGTTGGTCCTACTTGTGCTCTGTCCACAGAATTCCCAATTCCATCCTTGAAGCCTCTCCTTTCTTGGGTATGTGAGTGTTTGTTTGCCTTCCTCCTTAGGTGAGATAGAAAGGCTGAGGAGTGTTGAAGCGAGGCGGAATATCTTCTGCATTGGGGTGGCTTTCCAGAATTGTTCTCTGGTGAGGTCGTTCCTCTCACAGAGTAGGCATTTGTTAATGAGAATGGTCTTGAGGGTTTCAAAATGACCATTGTCCCCTGTGATACTAGGACCTTTCTAAGATCCTTACCATGAGAACCTGGTGAGGTTCCCACAGGGAAACGACACAAAGTGAGGACCCCATTCCCTTCATCACAAGTCATTATGAGTTTTTTTTTTCTTATTTTGGATCACAACTAATTTTGTATGCATGATTGTCACAGTCTAACTTTATTCCTCATAATGAATACATTTTACTCTTTAGTTGAATGGGATATAATCACTAACAATAATACATAGTTTGCACTAAATTTATGGATGCTTAGTGTATCACATTTAGTGCATCAACAAAAAAGAAATAGCTGGAATCAGAAAATTTTGTTATAAATTAATTTTGCTCAGGTTCTAGCAATATTTTTACAAACTCATTACTTAAAGTTTATGATCTTATATTTTTATTTGTATTACTGAATTGTTGGGATTTAACTCTGTAAAATACATAAAACACTTTGCAGAAGATGAAATGAAAACATCCAAACTCAAAAAGAGCTACACAACTCTTAGCATGCTATTTATTATCATATTTTATATAATTATTTATTCCTAGAATTTTTTCCCAGATCATTCCTCTGGAGAGTCTTACAGTATGAAACATATTTACACAAGTAGTTCATATCATTTATCTCAAAATTTGCTTCTGCTTCTTAGATGAGAAATAATTTTAAAAAAGATATTGAATTCAGTATTAAAAAGAAAAGACAAATTACCAATATTAATAATGAAACAGGAAACATCACTACTGATCTGTAAAGCATTAAAAGGAAAAAAAATGGATACTCAAACAAGCTATGCCACAATTTTTAAAACTTGGATGAAATGTCTCAATTCATAGAAAGAAACAGACTACCAATACTCATCCAAAAAGAAATAGATAACATGAATACACCTTAATTGGAAGTTAAAAAACTTTCCAAAATGGTAACTTTCCAAACACAAACCTTACCAAAATAGAAACTTCCAGACCCAGATACTTTCAAATGCAAATCTTATGGAATATTTAAGGAAGAATTTTTTTAATATCAATATCTTCTAAAAATGGAGGTGGGGGTCATTTTATAAGTCTTTAATGAAGCCAACATTATTACATTTATACCAAAACTGGACAAACACATTATGAGAAAAAAATATATACACAACCATATCTTTTGTGGACTGGACATAAAATGCCTCAAAAATTATCAAAACTGAATTAAAAAATATGGGAGAATTAATATATAATGAGTACTTGAGTTTTATCCGAGGAATTCAGTAAGAGTTCAACCTTTGAAAATTGACCAATGATATGTAACATAATAAAGACTATATAAGGAAAACTACGTAATCATTTTTATTTCTAAAACTGTTCTTTTCACCTGAGACAAAAGTATGTGGTCAGTGTTTCCTCTTGCTGATACACAATTAAGTTTAATTTTAGCATATGGAAGAACATGAAAATCCTTTTTTTTTTTTATTCCATACTACAGAGGTATGTGTTCTGTGAACCACACTCCAAGTTCCCAGTATCTAGTTTAGTTTAGATGCTAGAAGAAATCTTCAGAGAACAATATGTAAGTTATTCACATCAATATATTTATAGCTGCCTTATTCAATAGTTAAATTTGCCTTGGATTTTTGAATTCGAGGAACTGGGTCAATGATTTTAATTTAGAAAGTATAGATTAGAACAGAATTAGACTTTAGTGGCACATATGCCATTAACTTTACATATTTAAAGACACACATTTAGAAAAATAAACATGCTCCAATGGTCCAAAAGTTATATTAGGACAAAAAGGAAGACAATAAAGTGAAATATTTTGCCTGAAATGAGTAAAATTATTCAAAATTGCACAAGTGTGAAAGTTGTTGTGTTGGTAAGGACTGAGTAACAGATACTTGAAACACAAGTTTGGATAATTGCATTAAGATGTTGTAACAGACATTCATACAAGCATCAGAAAGTGGTTAATCTAAGTGTCAGGAGTGTTCTTTAGACTTTTTGTTCATCAAAGACTCAGAGAGTGCTAATACTGAACTTTGCCTTCTGTATTAACATGCATAACTATGTACGATGTTTTAACTTCCATTATGTATCTAACACACAATCATTTCAATAGATGCAGAGAACACATTTAACAAAATTCATAACCCATCCATAAAAATAAATCGGCAAAGTCAGAAGAGAAGGAAACTTTCATAAACTAATATAACGAAGGAAACTTTTATAAAACTAATAAAACCCAATACCTACTTGTTAAAAAACCATACTTTCCCTGAAGTCAGGAATAAGTTCAGTATCCTCACCACTTGTATTGAGCATTTTCTTTGAGGACCTACCCAATGCGATATGGCAAGAAAAGTAATTAAAAACCACGAGGCTATGCATATATTCTAATAGTTAAATACCTCAGATTGACAACACCCAATGCTGGTGAGAATATGGAGAAACATGAATTTTCATTCATTGCTGGAGGAAGTACAATATGATACCACCACTCTGGAAGATAGATAGGTGGTTTCCTACAAAATGAAACCATGCCATCTTAGCAAAACTCTAACCATTACATCCAGTAATGACACTCCTCAATATTTACTTAAATGAGTTGAAAACTTATATCCACACTCACACACAAAAATGAATGTTTATAACAGCTTTATTCATAATTGTCAACACTCGGAACAAAGCATGATGTCTTTCAATAGGTGTATCATTAAACTCTGCCATACAATAGAATATTATTTAATGATAAAATAAATGAGTGATCAAACTAAGAAAGATATGGAAGAACTTTAAATTGCGTATTTCTAAAAACTTTCTATTGCATATTTCAGAACTAAGCTAATCTGAAAAGGCTAAATACTCTGTGATTCCGACTACATGACATCCTGAAAAGGTCAAAACTATAAACAGAGCAAAAATATCAGTGGTTGGCAGTGGTTCAAGTGGAAGGGGAGAGGGATGACTAGATAGAATGCAGGCATTTTTAAGGCAGTAGAATCATTTTATATAGTAATGGATGATACATGCCATTATACATTTGTGAAAGTATAGAATGTACAACATAAAGAGTAAACCCAGTTGTAAACTGAGGACTGGGTTTGGTAATCATGTGTCAATACTGGCTCATCAAATGTAATGAATGCACCACACTCATACTATATTGTTAATAATAAGGAGCACTGATGGGGCAGGAGGAAAGAGTTGTATATGAACTTTGTGATTCCCACTCAGTGTTTCTGTATCCCTAAAACTGCTAAAAAAAAGCTCATTAACTTAAAAAAATAAATATTTTAGTAAAAGAAATACACCTATCTATGTAAACAGATGACATGATTTGATATATAGAAAAATCCAAAAGAACTACAAAAAGGCATCTAAAACTAACAAGCCAGTTTAGCAAAGTCACATGGTACAAGGTCAATAATAGTCAATTGCCTTCTTATTTAAAAACATGAACAATTTAAGGTTGAAATTTAAAAAAATGTATATCATTCTCAATAGCACCAAATGAAAAAGACTCATCTTGGCATGTGTCTAACAAAATATGTGGAGGATCTTTATGGAGAAAGCTAAAAGACACTGACAACAGAATTAAAAAGTCTCAATAATGGTGTTATATGCAATGTTAATGTGTTTGAAGTCTACATTTTTCCCAGCTGGATCTATGGATTCAAAACAATCTCTTCAGGATCACAGCAAGTATTTAAGATGCTAATTCTAAAATTCATAAAGAAAGGTAAAGGAACCAGAAAAAAAACAAATTCTGGAAAACAATTCTGATAAAGGAGAACAAGATGGGACTAACTCTACCTGATTTTTAGGAATTCCTATAAAGCCAAAGTAAATGCTACACAGAGGGTGGCTTTGATGAAGGAAAAGACACAAAGGTCAAAGGAGTAATAGTAATAGCTCAGAAAAACACAAACATGAATGAATTCAATTTTTTTCTCACAAAGGTGAAAAAAATAAACTTGAGAAAGTGGTGCTAGAAAGCTTGGATGTATATATGCCAAAAATGAATACAGATATACTTAACAAACATTATATGAAATTTAATTCAAAATGGATTATAGACATAAATGTTAAATGTAAAATTATAGCATTTTCTAGAACAAAGATCTTTATAGACATTTCAGAGGAAGATAAAAGGATAGAAAATAAGCATATGGAAAGATGCTCAATACCATTAATCAGGAAAATGCAAGTTAAAACCACAGTGAATAACTTCTACACACCTATTGCAATTATTAAAATATATATGTATTTTAATCTGAAAGTACCAAATGCTGGAGAAGAGTCAGAGTAACAGGAAATTATTCATTGCTGATAGGAATGCAAAATAGTACAGACACTTTGTAAAACAGCTTTGGAGATTTTTGTTTGTGTGTTTTTTAATCAAGCATATGTTTCCCATAAGATCCAACAATCCAGTCCCAGAAATTCACCCAAGTGAATCAAAAACATTTACCTAAAGACCTGTTCAAAAGTGTTTATAGCAGCTTTATTCATAATTGCCACAAACTAGAATTAACAAAGTAGACTTCAGCAGGTGGAAAACAAACAAACAAAAACAAAAAACAAAACACAAAAACCTTTGGTTCATCCGTACAAAAGAATAGTACTGAACAATAAATAAATAAATAAACAACTAAGCAAACATAAACATAAATAAGAAAAAATAATAAAATAATATAAAAATACAAAATAATAAAATAAAATAAAAATAAAATAAAATAAAATAAAATAAAATAAAATAAAATAGGCTTCTGACTCACACCACCAAATGGATGGATCTTGAATGTATTTTGCTAAGTGAAATGAGCCCAGAACCAACAGACTACAAATTGCATGATTTCATTTATATGTCATTCTAAAAATGACAAGCTCTCTGGACAAAAACAAATCAGTTAGTTGCCAGTAGCTGGGGGAAGCATACAGGAAATACTACAAAAGGCCAGACAAGGGAGTTTTAGGGTAAAGGGATAATTCTGTGTGGTACTGTGACAGTGAATGCATGTGTAGTGGACATGCATTTGTCCACTACACTAAAAAGAGGGAACTTTAGCACACATAAAAAAAATCAAGCAGGATTGTGTCAATTATCAGTTGGGAATGCAACTATTATGAATGAGTCTAATTCTGTTTCCAATGAGACTTGAGCCACACTGAAGGGTGTAAGAGGAAGGAGCTCACTAACTAACGTGGTTTTGAAAATTGTTTCCGCTGTGACCTTAAGGTGAAAGAGAAACATATTACACACACACTACATACTTTAATAGATATATATTTTCTTTACACAGATAGAGGTTATTAATTGTGTAACTACTTTAAAAATATATAGCAGAGTGAACAATGAATAAATATTTTGTAGCTAATGGTAGCTAGGTTTCTCTCTATCAGAAAGAGTTGTTACAAATTACCAAACATGAATGCTAAAACCTTGTGATTCATTTTAGATATTAGAATATATATACAAACCTCATACATGTGTGCGTGTGTGTATACTGGGTATGTGGGTACAAACACATATGTGTAATTCCTGTCCTCTGCGAGGACTTAAAAGCAGTGATGCCCCGTAACAAGGAATATATCTATGATTAAATCTTAATTTATATATATATATATATTTATTCAAAGAAAAAAGAATCAGCTCTTTTTGGTGAAATGGCAGATTCTGGAGCTAAGGCTGGGACATATGAGTATGGGGTATCTTGTGGTGTCTAAAAGTAAAGAAGAGCTAAAAAGAAAAGAAAAATGGAGCATACCCAAGGAACACAGGAGCCAATCTGAAAGTGCTTTTTTTTTTCCCTACAATTTATTTGTTTATTTGGGAGAAGCGGGGCAGAGAGATGGAGACAGAGAGGGAAGAGAGAGAGACAGAGAGAGAGAGGGAGAGAGAATCCCAAGCAGGCTCCACACTGTCAGCACAGAGCCCGACAAAGGGCTCCACCTCAGGGTTCCTGAGATCATATGACCTGAGCTGAAATCAAAAGACGGGCACTTAACCAACTGAGCCACCTAGGTGTCCCTGAAAGTGCTTTTAATGACTGAAGTTTGAACATCTTAAAAAACAAATAAATAGGGGTGCCTGGGTGACTTAGTAAGTTAAGCATCTGACTTCTGCTCTGGTTATGATCTCAGGACTCATGAGTTCGAGCCCCATATTGGGCTCTGTGCTGACAGCTCAGGGCCTGGAGCCTGCTTCAGATTGTGTCCCCCTCTCTCTGCCCCTCCCCTGCTCATGCTCTCTCTCTCTCTCTCTCTCTCTCAAAAATAAATAAACATCAAAAAAATAATAAAAAATGAAAAAACAAACAGTGATAATACTAAATCAAAGAATAAAATAAATATCCAATAGTCCCTAAAAATATGAATAGTAATTCAATAAATAAATAAATGGCGGGGCGCCTGGGTGGCGCAGTCGGTTGAGCGTCCGACTTCAGCCAGGTCACGATCTCGCGGTCCGTGAGTTCGAGCCCCGCGTCGGGCTCTGGGCTGATGGCTCAGAGCCTGGAGCCTGTTTCCGATTCTGTGTCTCCCTCTCTCTCTGCCCCTCCCCTGTTCATGCTCTGTCTCTCTCTGTCCCAAAAATAAATAAACGTTGAAAAAAAATTTAAAAAAAAAAATAAATAAATAAATAAATGGCAAAGAAGTAAGAAATCATCTTTGCAGAAGGATCTCAAATAACAGATGCAGTAGCAAGGGAAGAAATACAAGAAGTCATCATTACATCATCAAAGCAAGAGGATTGAAGATTGATTTTTTTAAAAACTACATTTTATAGAGCATGAAATATTAGACATAACACAAGAAATATGGAAGAACTCTACATTGAAGCTAACATTGATGAGAAACATAAAGGAGGATGTATATAATGGAGGCATATACTATTTTCATAGATTGGACACTTTAATATGGTGAAGGATGCAATTTTTCTAAGTTGATCTCCAGTTCAGTGCCAGCACACGCATAATTGTAAGAGCTAATGTTGCAATGAACCCGACTTTCAGTAATACACTATTGGTTTGAAGTGTGTCACAACTGGTATATTTATTTTTTGATACGGGTTTGTAATTTGATATAACATATACTAGAGGGCTATTTGGCAAATCCTGAAAAATAAATAAACATTACCTGATTAAATTATTAAGGCATACACATACATTTGAGCATAATAATGTCATTAAATTCATGAAGCTGTATTATATGTCTTGATATGAGTTATTAGCAAAATAAAGTAGTGAATGAAAAAGAGAAGTGTGGAAGAGTCTATTTTAATCAACTATTGTGTTAAAAGAATGGATAAAATAGGCATAGGGTTTTTGTTAAATCCTTTTAGGATACTATTTATACTTATGTATATTATACTAATATTACGTATGTTTATGTTAATATGCTTAGCAGCATGGTTAAGTATATCTTGACCAGAATGGTAAGCAATTAAACATTTTTAGTTATAAGTTATCTTCTATTGTTTGTTTTTAAGTCACAGATTTGCATACCATCTCAGTTCACCATGGCCAGGGAACATGAACTGGCCAATTTGTCTCTGGAAATAAAATTAGACATTCAGTGAAAACACAGGCTGGAGAATATAGAAATACGGGGGAAAAAGGATTTTCTCCTTCTGTCTGTGGATCAAATGAATAGATCACTATATTCTTTTTTTATTTTTTTTTATTTTTATTTATTTTTGACAGAGAGACAGAGTGTGAGCGGGGGGGGGGGGGGGGGAGGAGCAGAGAGAGAGGGAGACAGAATCCAAAGTAGCTCCAGGCTCTGCATGGGCCTCAAACTCATGAACTGTGAGATCATGACCTAAGCCGAAGTTGGAGGCTCAACCAACTGAGCCACCCAGGCGCCCGTGATCAATATTTTCTACGGCCACGTCAACCTCCACCATTTGGCTTTCATATCTGTAGAAAGTGTATTTCCATCCTCAGTCTCCTCACAAAATAAACATTCTCTATTATTTACCCGTAACTCCTGTTTTTGAGTGTTAGTGGCCTGAAATTTAAGTGGAACTTGGAAAAATAACCCCTGGCAATATTATTTTTTAAGCTCTTTTTAAAATTCTTATAATGTTTATTCATTTTTGAGGAGAGACAGTGTGAAAGCAGGGGAGGGGCAGAGAGAGAGGGAAACACAGAATTTGAAGCAGGCTCCAGGCTCTAAGCTGTCAGCACAGAGTCTGATGTGGGGCTTGAACTCACACACTGTGAGATCATGACCTGAGCTGAAGTTGGATATTTAACAGACTGAGCCACCCAGGCACCCCATCCTGGTAATATTCTTGAACTTCAGCTCCACTAAGTGAGTAACACAGTTTTTAGAGTGTAGATATGAATTCTGTGGTCTCCATGTTATTACCCAAACTGCAACATTTCATTTTCCCCCTCTCAACCCCTCATTTTTTAATTGTCACATTTTTTAAATAATTATTACATTATCATGTAGAGTGTGGGATCATGTTTATTTGCTATCAAAGTAAGGAAAAGTGTGGGGAGAATATATAGCTATCATTAGTCATTCAGATAACTCATGAGCTTTCAGTTTTTGATTCTTTCATAGTCCTGCAGGCACACAGTTTTGTCAACATATATAGTTTACCTTTCTTGCACCCAACTGTAATTTATTTCTCCTAAAGCCCCACATTCACTTGTAATTTACAATACTAGTTCACTGAACCACATGGAATCAGTATTCGACCATCTTCAACACCAAATTCTCTATGTACTCGTATCTTAATAATATTCTAAGTAACAAAAATTGTGTTGTTTTATTCATTAAGCTTATCTTAGGATTCAACATGTTTACTGCACAGTGCTAGGTGCTGGAGTCATGTTGGCACACACACACCCACACCCACCCCCCCCCACACACACACACATACGCACACTTGCACACCCACACAGTGTTTGTACCCATATGGCTATTCTATACTAAAGCACTAGAGTCCTAAGATGAGAATTTGTCTCGAGTATATACTTCCATTGACTTTCAACAGGTTGCCAGGCCCCTCAGGGGAAGGATTTGAATGTCTTCTGACAGAGTATCATGCACTTCTCACTTAGATATTATTCTGTCTGCTACCTCTATCCCACAAACTGTCCAATTCAATGATTTTATGCATGAACTCTCTGGGCTGCAGTTATTTGATGTTATGATCTGTGATCTCTTAGAAGATGAAAAATTCAAATAGGAAATAAATTAATGAGAAATTCCAACTATTATGAGACTCAAAGGAAAGTACATGGTACTATGAAGATGATAGCAGATGTGTCAGAGAAGATTTCTTATAGCAAGAGATTTTGTAAGTTTATATTTGAAAACACATATGAGATTTCCTAGGTAGATTGGGAAATTGAAGTGGAGCAATAGAAGCAGAATGAACATGAGCATTCTTCTAATGCAGAGTTTCTCCAAGTGTGGTTCCCCAAAGGATCTCTGAGGTTTTTCCGGGGCTTCTGTGAGGTCAAAACTATGTTTCACTGTGTTGAGGTTTGCAAGTGATCATGCAAAAGCAATAGTGAAAAATGTTACTAGTACTTAAACACAAAATAAAGACAGGGCACCAAATTGTATTAGTGGGCATTTATTCTTCACTATCACTCATTCAAGAAAATGAAAATGCCTGTTTCATTTAAGAATCTGCACCACCTGTCATTTTGTCAGTCTGTGAGATCAACTGAAATCACTTGTGAAGTTCTTTTGTTGAAAGTACAATGCTTATGTTGCGGAAGAATATTTACATGATCTTTTCTGTCCAGAGTGGAACTAGCTGCATTGTATAGGTACTTGCAAGTAACAATGTGGCTGAAATAAGCTAGAAATGGTTGGTGAAGGACAGTTCACAGAGGACCTTTTAAGCTACGTTAGATTTGGTGCTCTTCACATAAGAAAGAACAGAAGCCATTTAAGGAACTGAACATAACTCAGATCATTACAAATATTAATTAGCCAATTTCACTTAAAATGAATTATTTAAAGCTTAATGTTAGGCCTCAGTAGTGTCCCCAAGACCAATATGTGTCTCTACCAGACTTTTTCCCCACTCCATCGGCTAACATTTACTACATCGTTTGATATTTTTATATCCCATATGCCTACCTCTATTCAGATTTTAAGATGATAATCTTGCTTGTACCTGGGTGAAAAATAACCCATCAGATGGCAACTTCGTTGTCATATTAAGAGTATGATGTTGGGACTGTGGAAACTATGTCTGTAGTCCTTTACAGATGATGAAACTACAGCCTAATTGCCTACGTTTTTTTAGCTACAGATTTGAAAGCCAGATCCACTATCTGTTAACTTAGCAATATTTGTACCTAATATACTTACAAAAGCACTATTTTTTATTCCAATGATATTTTTAATCCATAGTTAACAAAACATGTTTATGGGCAAGCATTGAAAACTAGGAAGAAATGTATTACCTTTATATTTCCAAAACAGTCCTGTGGATAAACTGTGTTTTCCGTCTCAAAAAAATTTTACCTTAGAGGAGCTTGGGCGGTTCAGTCAGTTAAGAGTCTGACTCTTGATTTCAGTTCAGGTCATGATCTCACGGTTCATGAGTTTGAGACCTGCATTGGGCTCTGCACTGACAGTGCAGAGCCTGCTTGGGATTCTCTCTCTCCCTCTCTCACTCTGCCCTTTCCCCAGCTCATGTTCTCCCTCTCTCTCTGTCTCTCGAAATAAATAAATAAATAAATAAATAAATAAATAAATAAACAAACAAACATTTAAATAAATTACTTTAGATGCCATTCCTAGCCTAGAGCTCATAGACCACTTAGAGAGAAATGATACCCGACCAGGCCATTTAATATATATGTTACACACACACACACACACACACACACACACACACACACACACACATCTATGTACATATATACATATATATGTGTGTGTGTGTGTATATATATATATATATATGGACTCCATTAATATATATTAAGTATATATACACATTAATATATATACACATATACACATTAATATATGTGTATAATATACATGTGTATAATATATATATATATACACATATATACATTAATATATATATATATATATATATATATATATGTGGACTCCATTAATAAAGATACTTCCCCTTATAAAAATTCCAGCTCTAGAATTTTTTTAAGCAATCTCAGCCAACTAGAGGAAACAATCTTGAGTCCTACAGGGAAGCCAAAATAAAATTCTTCTTTGCCATCAATCATTGCTATGGGGAAATTGTGCAGCATTGGTGGTATAGTGGTGAACACAGCTGCCCTCCATTACTATGGAAAGTTATCCCTACCTTTCTGTTTAAATTACTTAAAAGTTTTTATTTTTCTCACCTAATAATGTTCATACTAAATGCATTGTTTGACCCTAAAAACATTCCCCTAACATATTGCTTGAAGAAGTCACATACAGTCTCCAAATAAATGTCTGTTTCGTATCTAGATAAATGAAAAACACAAATGGATGCATATAAGATTTGTCACAGAGGGGCCAAGAGGAACATTTATAAGAGGCTTTGAGTTCAGCCTTTGGATCAAGCAGCTCCTTTATGCTGTGCATCCATTCACAGGGAGAAACACAGAATTGAAAGAAACTCTTTCCTGATCATGAAGCTTTCCACTTAAAATCTAAGCGATCATGCTGCCTGTGTGCGTCATGAATCATAACTTTATACATACTGATCCCATAGCTAGAGTAATGTGCATATACTGTCTTCTATATATTTGTATTAAAGATATTTTGTGTTTGGTGCCTGGGTGGCTCAGTTGGTTAAGCGTCCAATTCTTTTTTTTTTTTTTTTTTTACATTTTTTAAATGTTGATTTATTTTTGAGAGAGACAGAGGCAGAATGCGAGTGGGTTAGGGGAGAGAGAGAGGGAGACACAGCATCCGAAGCAGGCTCCAGGCTCTGAGCTGTCAACACAGAGCCCAACGTGGGGCTCGAACTCACAAGCTGTGAAATCATGACCTGAGCCAAAGTCGCATGCTCAACCGAATGAGCCACCTAGGCGCCCCCAAGTGTCCAATTCTTAATCTCAGCTCAGGTCATGTATCCTGAGATAGAGCCCCACATCAGGCTCTGTTCTGACAACATGAAATCTGCTTAAGGTTCTCTGTCTCCCTCTCCTGTGCCTGTCTCTCTCTCTCTCTCTCTCTCTCTCAAAATAAATAAAACGTTAAAAATAAAGATATTTTGTTTTAAAGATATTTATTTGATGTTACCTCTTAAAATACACTACTGGTTAGTATTGCCTTCTCTTTCAGTTCATTTTCTAACACACTTGAAGCCGCTATAAATAGAAGTAACTCAGAAACTCAGTCTCTGAGAATCCCAGGTTGATATAAACACAGAGATATATCTGTTCCATTTATACTATAAGAATCTATGAGGTTAGTGAGAAATAAATATAATTGGGAAGTTACAGAAGCATAAAATCAACAAGGCAGTTTTGGGGTTAAACGTGGTTTTAATGTCCTATTATTATTTTTCATACTTTTCATACTTGTTCATACTTTTCTCATAACTTGATGTTATTTATTCAAGAATAATTGATAGATGAAAGATAAATATCTAGCTAAAATTCACTTTAATAACAAATTTCTATTTTCTGAGACAAAGTAAAGGAAAAATAAATGACAATATATATTTAATCAGATTCGTTCAACCCAGAAAAGAAAAGATGTAGTGGGGAGAAGAGAAAAGCCCCATTAGAATAAAAATGTTAAGCCTTAAAGATGAGTCTGCAAAACTGTAAATCACTAAACAACCAGCATCATTTACCTTCATTTCGAAGCAGCATTCCAGGTAAAGTGTGTGTGTGTGTGTGTGTGTGTGTGTGTGTGTATGTGTGTGTGTTGCAGTGTTACAAAGTGTTACACACAACAGATTTAAAGTTATAACCATAATAGTTGTTGGACTAATTTTAAATAAGCCTAAATAGAAGGTGATTGTTTTCCATTTAAAATTATTGGTATTTCATGAATAATATCCTCTATCCAAATTTTTATTCTCCCATATGTTCTGTTATTAAAAACTAGATCTTTTGTTTCTAACAGAAAATTCTTCTGTTTCCAGTTGATTAATTTGCAAAGATGGGCACCTATTTTGTTTCTTTCCAATATATACTCTTTACAACATTATTTTACAGTTCTTCCCATTGGAATTTGGATTCTAGTACTCTTCCCTTTAATCTGGTATGTCCTTGTGGGTTTCTTGGTCTAATGAATGTAGCAGAAATCATGATATTCCAGTTCTAAGCCTGGTTTGCTTCCACTATGCATCTTTGGAGTCCTGGCTCCTAGTGAAGATACCTGGTCTAGACCGCTATAAAATGAGACTGTGATAAAAAGAACCACATTTTCCCAATTAATGTTGCCAAGGCTCCAGAAATGTAAGACATAGGAGTCAATATTAGTAAAGCCAGTCCACAGCTGACATGCGTCTGACAACAGATGAATGAGAAAATCCAGCTGCAACCAGAAAAACCACCAACCTAGACCCAGCCAAAAATGGCAATCCACAGAATCATAACCTAAGTAAATCATTAGCCATTAAATTTTGAAATACTGTGTTTTGCAGTAACAGCTAACTTCCAAAACTCATATTGAAATGTGTTGACTCAAATGGAAGAATGTTATCCAAATTAATTTTTAATAGTAAAACTATCTTTTCATTTTACTTCAAGGAAGGTAGATAAGATAGATATAATTAGAATATCTGCAAATTATCTTACTTCCTTTATTATTACTTTTAGCAGTTTTTATGTTTACATAATGTTTATATTTACAAAAAAAAGTATAGTGTTGGAAGTTCTAGCATCAGCAATCAGACAACAAGAGGAAATCAGAGGCATCAAAATTGGCAAAGATGAAGTCAAGCTTTCACTTTTTGCAGATGACATGATATTATACATGGAAAACCCGATACAATCCACCAAAAGTCTGCTAGAACTGATACATGAATTCAGCAAAATCGCGGGATGCAAAATGAATGTACAGAAATCAGTTGCATTCTTATACACTAATAATGAAGCAACAGAAAGACAAGTAAAGAAACTGATCCCATTCACAATTGCACCAAGCATAAAATACCTAGGAATAAACCTAGCCAAAGATATAAAAGATCTGTATGCTGAAAACTATAGAAAGCTTATGAAAGAAAGGAAATTGAAGAAGATACAAAGAAATGGAGAAACATCCCGTGCTCATGGATTGGAAGAATAAATTTGTTAAAATGTCAATACTACCCAAAGCAATCTACACATTCAATGCAATCCCAATACAAATTGCACCAGCATTCTTCTCGAAGCTAGAACAAGCAATCCTAAAATTTGTATGGAACCATAAAAGACCCTGAAGAGCCAAACTAATTTTGAAGAAGAAGACCAAAGTGGGAGGCATCACAATCCCATACTTTACAAAGCTATAATTACAAAGCTCTATTACAAAGCTGTAATCATCAAGACAGCATGGTATTGGCACAAAAACAGACACATAGACCAATGGACTAGAATAGAGACTCCAGAATTGGACCCACAAAAGTATGCCAACTAATCTTTGACAAAGCAGGAAAGAATATCCAATGGAAAAAAGACAGTCTCTTTAACAAATGGTGCTGGGAGAACTGGACAGCAACATGCAGAAGGATGAAACTAGACCACTTTCTTACACCATTCATAAAAATAAACTCAAAATGGATAAAGGACCTGAATGTGAGACAGGAAACCATCAAAACCCTAGAGGAGAAAGCAGGGAAAAACCTCTCTGACCTCAGCCACAGCAATCTCTTAGTTGACACATCCCCAAAGGCAAGGGAATTAAAAGCAAAAATGAACTATCGGGACCTCATGAAGATAAAAAGCTTCTGCACTGCAAAGGAAACAATCAACAAACTAAAAGGCAACCAACAGAATGGAAAAAGATATTTGCAAATGACATATTGGACAAAGGGCTAGTATCCAAAATCTATAAAGAACTCACTAAACTCCACACCCGAAAAAACAAATAATCCAGTGAAGAAATGGGCAGAAGACATGAATATACACTTTTCTAAAGAAGACATCCAGATGACCAATAGGCACAAGAAAAGATGCTCAACGTCACTCCTCATCAGGGAAATGCAAATCAAAACCACACTCAGGTACCACCTCACGCCAGTCAGAGTGGCTAAAATGAACACATCAGGAGACTATAGATGCTGGCGAGGATGTGGAGAAACGGGAACCCTCTTGCACTGTTGGTGGGAATGCAAACTGGTGCAGCCATTCAGGAAAACAGTGTGGAGGTTCCTCAAAATATTAAAAAATAGATTTATCCTATGATCCAGCAATACGACTGCTAGGAATTTCCCCAAGGGATACAGGAGTGCTGATGCATAGGGGCACTTGTACCCAAATGTTTATAGCAGCACTTTCAACAACAGCCAAATTATGGAAAGAGCTAAATGTCCATCAACTGATGAATGGATAAAGAAATTGTAGTTTATATACACAATGGAATACTATGTGGCAATGAGAAAGAATGAAATATGGCCTTTTGTAGCAATGTGGATGGAACTGGAGAATGTTATGCTCAGTGAAATAAGTCATACAAGAAAGACAGATACCATATGTTTTCACTCTTATGTGGATCCTGAGAAACTTAGCAGAAGACCATGGGGGAGGGGAAGGGAAAAAATGGTTAGAGAGGGAAAGAGCCAAACCATAAGAGACTCTTAAAAACTGAGAATAACCTGAGGGTTGATGGGAGGTGGGAGGGAGGGGAAAGTGGGTGATGGGCAGTGAGGAGGGCACCTTTTGGGATGAGCACTGGGTGTTGTATGGAAACCAATTTGACAATAAATTTCATATTAAAAAAAAAATTCTGGCAAAAAAGGTATTAGTATATACTTAAGCATGAAATTATTCCATTACTTTAGATATAAGCCATTGATTATTTTATACAAATTAAGTGAACAAAATATTTCATATGAATATTAAACAGTTTATATTTATTTTTCATATTTAGCTTAAAATTGTATTAGTCATTTAATTTACCTTTCATTAGTTCTAAATGGAATTTACAAATAAATGGTATAAATTTAATAAAACTACATAAAAAATTCAACTTGAAAATTGATGTATACACTGTACAATTATTAAATAATTAGCATTCTGTAATGCTATGTTGTCTGCCTTAAGACTTAAATACATTAAAATATAGTTTAATAAAATATAGATTCAGATATTAGCTATTACTTAATTAATTTGTACTCCCTTGGAAATCCTAAAATCTGACAAAATAAAACTTACAGAACTGAATGAAGTGGCTCTTATTCTGAAAACTTGGATTTCCCTCAGAATTTATTTCTGTTTCATGAATCTGGGGTAGAACTCACTTTATTTCAATTATCTATCTCATATAAAATATCATGTTTTTAATTTTTCCTGAGAAATTCTTGTTATAATATATAGATACATAAGTAGTGTGTTATGTGCATACTTAAGTACATGTGCATAGAGGTTTTATATGCAATTTTTATTTTTTTATTATTTTTATATGCAAGTTTTAAAAAGAATATGATATATGATATTTACAATGTATTCTCTTTAAAACTGCATACAAACACTGAACTTCATACAGTTCCTATGAAGGCAATTTAACTTGGTGTTATGTTTATAAATCGTCTTCTATCGAGTATGTAAAAATGTAATGGATTCAAATCCCATGTAGAGATATTTGCTTATGTTTCAACTTATGCTAAAATTCCTGATCATAGATACCACAAGTAGAGAGACTTCGTCGTGTGTACTCTTTATAATATTATTTGCCTTTCCAAAGTTTCCTGATTAAAGGTGGGCGTTTCAATTTGTGAAATATTTAATGTCATGCAAAGGTGCTTGATTTAGCATGAAGAGGGAAATTATAACATAGAATTGAAATGCATAGATTCCTGGGTGTAAGCTCACACTTTTAAAAATTGTGTCCATTTAAAAAATAAACTGTAATCTACTTGGTTGTAAGACATAATTTATAAGTTTTCTTGTTTTGTGACTAACATAATATTTAATTTCTATGCATAATGTTTTTGAAAAAAAATTGAAGAATTTCCATGCATAATTTTTATTGTATTACACAAATAAAGATATATTGATAGGGCGATATATAACAATGGAGAAATATCACAAAGACTTATTGAATAAAACCAGAAAATTTATATCAGTGAGTATCAATGATAAGAGATTTTGATTTATTCTTTTTTTTAATTCTTTTTAATTTTTATTTATTTTTGATAGAGAGATAATGAGAGACAGAGTGTGAACAGGGGAGGGGCAGAGAGAAAGGGAGACACAATCCAAAGCAGGCTCCAGGCTCTGAATTGTCAGCACAGAGCCCCCGTCACAGGGCTTGAACTCATGAGCCACAAGATCATGACCTGAGCTGAAGTCAGTCACTTAACCGGCTGAGCCACCCAGGCACTCATTTGATTTCTTCTTGAGAACAATGACTGCTGTATTTCCCATTTTGGTTCTATAGTGTATATTTATGGATTATGTTGATATGAAAAGATACATTTAAAATATTTGTAATCAGTAGCATTTTCCTTACTATGAGTTAAATAAGATGATGATTTTTTTTAATTGAGATATCAATGACATGTACTATTATATTAGTTTTAGGTAAACAGTATGTTTTGATACATGTATATACTACAAAACAATTACCACTGTAAATTTAATTAACATCATCTTCACATACAATTATGATTTTTGTGATAAGAACTTTTCAGATCTACTCCCTTAGCAACTGTCAAATATAATCCAGCATTGTTAACTATAGCTACCATGTTATACATTACATTCCAGAACTTACCATCTTATAAATAGAAGTTTGTTGGTCTTGATCATCTTTACCGATTCCATCCACCCCCCTTATCCCTACCTTTGTCAACCACCAATTTTTTCTCTGTATCTATGGGTTTGTTTGTTTGTTTGCTTTGTTTTGTTTTGATTTAGATCCACCTATAAGTGAGATCATACAGTATTTATCTGTATGTGTTTGACTTATTTCACTAAGAATAATGCCCTCAAGTTCTATCCATGTGGTTACACATGGCAAGATTTCTTTCTTTTTTTATGGCTGAATAATATATCTCACAGCTTTTTTATCCACTCATATTTGCAAATGCTATATCCTATTGTTAGACTGACCCTGTTATCATAATATATGTATGATGACTCTCCTTGTCTCTTATAGTCTTTGTCTTAAGATGCTGAACTTATTGGTAATTTCAATAACTAAAAAAATTACTTAGGTATAATTAATACAAAAAATTACAGATTGTAATTAGAAAGCATTATATGATGATATATCAAAAACATTCTTTTAGTCCCAGGATTTATTATTACTAATAAGTTTTTAATGTCAACTGTATTCCAGGCACATATTTGTTGGGGCACAACCTCAGGAGTTCCCCAGGTGAAATTGGAAATTGGCCTCCATACACAGAGGACAGGGAGAGACTGAAGAAGCGGACCACTCCAGATGGCTAGGTAGGTGGCACTTTTAACAAGCAGAGGGATTTACTTAATTGCATTTGTCTCGGGTGGCCACAAGGTGAGTAGATCTCTGCACCTGCTCGCTAGAAATTTAAAATTTTCTACTAACACCTTAATGGGGTTCATTCATGTATCTAATCCAGTGATGTCAACAATACATTACTCTCTTCAGGCTATGTCCTTGAAATGGCTAGTAGGTGAAGCAAATGTTTCATGTACAAAGAAGTGGGTAAGGAGCCTTGAATTGCCTGGGCTGGGTTCATGGGTCAACACACACACACACACACACACACACACACACACACAGAAATTAAATCTATATAAAGTTTAAATTATAGAATTTAGTTACAATGAAAGAGTAGAACATTACATAATTATGCACTTTTTTTTTGTAACATTGTAACCAAGGATTGGATTTAAATTGATAGCTGAAAGGTACCATAGTCATCATCTAGTTAAAACATGTCATTTCACAGAATAATTTACTGGAATAATAGAATCAGTATCTAAGATTCTCTGTTGAGACTCTGGATGCAGGTACAAATCCTAGTTTTAGGGAAACATGTGTTAATAGATTATTTTATTTATAAATTCCCAATTAACTTCATGAACAGTTTCTCATTTAAGTTTGTAAAAAATTAATGTTTATTTATTTTTGAGAGAGAGAGACAGACAGAGCACAAGTGGGGGAGGGGCAGAGAGAGGGGGAGACACAGAATCCATAGCAGGCTCCAGGCTCTGAGCTGTCAGCACAGAGCCCGACGTGGGGCTGGAACTCACAAACTGTGAGATCATGACCTGAACCAAAGTTGGATGCTTAACCTACTGAGCCACCCAGGTGCCCCTCCCATTTAATTTTTAATGTTATGTTTAATCCATACATGTTTGGCTAGTTTTTAATCTGTAACTATGCATATAGTTAATATATATAAAGTAATGATTAAAACAAGGCAAGTGTTCTGGGAAACTTTTTAAAAGTCACTGGTCTACATTGATCATCTACAATTCTAAAAATAAATAATACACTAACATGTAAAAAGTATTAAGTAGCCACACTTTTGTAATGAATAATCAAATAAGCACCCAATTTAGTCAAAGATATTGCATAGCATCTTTGCTAATTTTTTTTTTTACATGATTGGTGAATTTAGTGGTGGTCTTGATACCTTAAAAAGAGTGCAGGATAATGAATCTAAATGATTTTGGAGTCTAAACGGTTTCTCATCCTGCTTAACATTTGACAGACATAGATGTTAACTGGCTCTGTAATCCAAGGTTTGTAGCTCTAAGTTCTCTGAGATGGTCAGTATTAAGCTGGGTCAGTTGATTCATTTATTAAATAAACTGATGTGTATTAATCAACAAGGATACTAACAGGCAGTCCACAAAACAACTAATTGTTACTTTTAAAAGAAGGTATTTTAATGGGAGGTACAAGCAATTAAAAGTATACCAACTGTAAAATTTAATTTAATGATACATGTTATGAAGATAATGAATAAGGAGACAGAAAGTGGTGCCGAAGTGGTGCTGTTAGCGATGTGATTGCCTCTCCAAAGACATGATTTTTGGCCAGAGGCCTGAGTGACAGGATGGAATAAACCATGAGACTCTCCATGTGAAAGACACCATAGGCAAAGCCTCTTATCCAGGGAAGATGTCTTGGGCAGAAGCACACTCTGAAGTGAATGGAGCAGACTTATCCACAAGGAGTAGGTCAGAGCAGGAGCACCAGATTATGGAGAATCTTAAAGCCAAGTAAAAGATTATTTTATTCTGAGAAAGGTTGGGAAACAGGGAGAGCTGACACTGTGACACAGTTATATGAATATATTACAAGGGTCAATCTGGCTACTGTCTACAGAATAGAATAGTAGGGTATAAACATGGAAACAATTTTGACAGTTACAAGGCTGTTGAAATGAGTTGATTTGACAGACAATGATCATGGAGACTATGGTGCAAACAGTGAAGGTCTTGAGAAGCAGGTTTTCCTGGATATAATTTAAGACAGAGCATACATTATGTGTTGAGAGATTTGGCTATGGGGTATGAGAAAATAAAAGTGTCCAAGATGATTCTAAGGACTTTGAGCTAAGAAAATGGATAAATGAAGTTATTCTTTTTGGAGATGTTCAATACTACAAAAGCTGGAAATTTGAAGGTGAATATCAAGCTTTGTATATGTGAAGTTAGGAAGGGCCTTTTGGAACTCTTGGAAATGCTATCAGGCGAGTTGGGTATTTGAATTTTTATTCTAAGGATGTACTCAGAATAAGAGATAACAATTTGGAAGTCATAATAATACATAGGATATTTAATAGCTTCACTGGATGCAGCTGATATACAATAAACAGAAAATACTTGAGTTGTTCAATTTTATATTTTTTGATATATGTATAGACCCATCAAGCCATTGCCATAATTAAGATGATAAGCATATGCATCACTGCCCAAAGTTTCCTCGTGGCACATTGTAATTCTTCTCTCTCACTAAACATCCTTCACTACACGGGGTAGAGACCCCCTTTCTCCCCTTAAAGATTTAGACCAAATGTCAATAGTGCTGAGGTTGAGAAATTCTGGTCCACATTCAAGTGATGTTATTTGACTTCAGATATAAAATCAGTGTCTTACCACAATGTGCCACCATTTTCTCCTTCCAGTCTTTGTTCAACGTTAGTATGTATTTACTTCATGTCTACTATAAACACTGCCTTACAAGTGCTCTTATTTTGGCTGTAACCATCCCCTCACCTTTTAAAGGTAGATAAATAATGGGAAGAAAACATCTCTGACAGTTTTCATTAATCCTAAATTCTTCATGTGCATTGAGACATTTCCAGCTGCATTTAAGAATTTCTCTTTATAACATTTTTCAGTCATAATATTAAAATGTGCCACAGGGTTGCTTTACTTTTCTGTCGTTATTACGTATAGGTGTTTTTTGTTTTCTTTTTTCCAATTTTTGTTTCATATTTTTAATTACATTTGGAAAGAGTTTGGCTGTGATACTGAAATAATACTTTCTGTCTCTCTTGTGTTAGTTATTCTGGGATCTCAATTACATGTATGGTATGCTGCTTGATATCATCCTTCTAATCACTGTAACTCTGCTTTAAAAAAATTCTTTATGTTTCTCCGTGCTAAATTTTTAATAATTTCTAATGCTATCTGCAGGTTCACTGATTTATTATGTCTTATCCATAATAGCTATCAATCTCCTTCAGTGAGATTTTAATTTCAGATATTGTTAATTTTATCTTTAAAATTCTCATTTTGTTCTTTATTTAAAATACAAGTCTCTCCACATTTTGAGTAACATGTTGAACATTGGAATATATTAAATTTCTATAATAGCTTTCAAAAGTTCCTTATGTGGTAATTCATTATTTCTGTCATTTCTGAGTGTGTTAGTATTGGCCGATGTTTTAGCTTTGTAAAGAAGGTGTAGATTAGCCACTACTCTACATTATACTTACCTTGACAACTAAGTCATAACCCTAGGGGCTCTCTTCTGAATGCTCTAGTTGTGTGACAGCTACTGTCACCTTTGGTAAGTCACATCAGGGGCATGTCCCCCTCAAAAGCGGGACCCAAGTTGCTGATCCTAAAGTTGCCCTTTTTAAGAAACTATGTCCTTCAACAGATGAATGGATAAACAGACTATATTGTGAAATAATATCCAGTAATAAATTATGTATGTTTTTAAGTTTATTTATTTTTGAGAGAGAGAGAGAGAGAGTGAGCCAGCCAGCAGGGGAGGGACAGAGAGAGACGGGGACAGAGAACCCGAAGCAGGCTCTGCGCTGACAGCAGAGAGCTCTATGTGGGGCTAGAACTCGTGAACCGGAAGACCTGAGCAGACGTCGGATGCTTAACCCACTGAGCCACCCAGGTGCCTTAATAAATGATTTGAGACACATAACAACAAAAATGAATCTTAAATGCGTTTTGTTATGTGAAACAAGCAAGGTTCAAAAGGCTATATGCTGTATGATTCAATTTGTATCAAGTTCCATCAACTGCACAATTAAAGGAGAGAACACAGAGTATGATTGCAGTAGCACAGAAGGGCCGAGTACAGGGTGGGTCCTAGGAGATTTGAAAGTAATGAAACTGTTCTGTGTAGTGTTGGTGTAGTAGATACATTATGTGATGAATTTTTCAACATCTGCAGAACTATGTAGGACAAAGGTGAAATTTAATGCATGCAATTTTTTTTTGAAATCATCCAGAAAAATCAGGGGATCTTATGATAAAGTGAAGACTGTGACAAGTGAACCCAACACTGTTATAAATTTACAATTAACCTCCGTGAACTGGTGGGAGAAAAAAAAACAAGCTGACCTACATAACTTTACAAAACAGTATTTTGACTAGAAACTCCAAGTATAAAGGTATTAAAATAAACAAAAATAAAAACAAGAACTGAACTTAAACACTGTATTATTGTTTGTAATTTTGTTTTTCAAAATATTCTGGATTAACATATTGAGACAAAACTACCTATATTGTTAGATTGAAAAACAAGTAATTACATGGAAAAGTAGGAAAGTAGGTATCAGGTTTCTCACTCTCAGTAAAGGAAATAGCAAAGAGCCAGACTAAAGATGAAAATAAATTTTGTTGCTACTGAATTAGAGTTGGCAACATCTATGTGAATTCATGTTTACATGTACACATACACACACTGAGATAGATGTATACACAAATAAACATGCATATGTATGTCTATGTATCCCTGTGTGTGTGTGTGTGTGTGTGTAAGAGAGGGAGTAAAGCTGGCTTTGTATGCTGACAGTCCCTGGATACAGTGAAACCATAGCGGTAATGAGAATGTACAAAGCCCAGATTTGAGTTTCCATACACCATTCTCTATTAAAAGGAACTAGGGCTTCTTTGAGCAATGGGTGAACCTAGAACTCAGGCAGGGAAAATCCAAGATAAGCCTGGAACATCATATAATGCTATAAAGTAAGGAAGTGCTGAAAAACAAAGTAATGAAGATACATCAAGGTGACACAGAGTCAGCCTAAAAGAATTCACAATGGCCAAAATTGGAATAATTTGAGCAATGCAATAGAAAATGTGGTATTGGATTACAACCTAAATTATGAGGGGTGCCTGGATGACTCAGTTAATCATCAGACTCTTGATTTTAGCTCACGTCATAATCTCATGACAGTGGGTTCAAGCCCCACATCAGGCTCCTCGTTCAGCACAGAGCCTGTTTAGGATTCTCTCTCTCCTTCTGCCCCTCCCCCACTCTTGCACCTGCTCTCTCTCTCTCTCTCTCTCTCTCTCTCAAATAAATAAACTTAAAAAAAAAAAAACTAAATTTGGGTGCCTGGGTGGCTCAGGTCATGATCTCCTGGTTTGTGGATCTGAGCCCTGTGTCATTATTATTATTTAATGTTTATTTATTTTTGAGAGAGAGTGTGAGTGATAGAGGGCAGAGAGAGAGGGAGACATGGAATCTGAAGCAGACATGGAATCTGAAGCAGTCTCCGGCCTCTGAGCTGTCAGCACAGAGACCAATGCGGGGCTCAAACTCATAAACCGTGAGAATATGACCCGAGCCGAAGTCAGACGCTTAACCAACTAAGCCACCCAGGTGCCCCAAATTCTGTGTCTCTCTTTCTCTCTGCCCTTCCTCCACTGTGTGCACTCATTCTCTCTCTCCCTCAAAAATAAGTAATTAATAAACATTTAAAACCCCCTAAATTATGACACTAATATCAATCCATCTATATTAATATAGCTAAATTACTGAATATATAAATAAAGGGGAAGGACAGGAAATAATTTTTATATAATGATTAGAAATTATATATTGATATGTGTTTCTTCCCCTTCCAAAAGATTTGTCTTTTCTCAAAAATGGTTTGGCATAAGTAATTTGCTTCTAAAGAAAAACATGAAAAGGGGGAAATCTTAACATTCAATGCAGAAATTTTGTAAACACTACCCTAAACAAGTGATCAAGGTTAACTTCATCAGCAATAAGTCATTCAGCTTTCAGCCACTTTGTTACTGGACATAACGTGGTGGTAAGAGTACTTCACCTCTGTGACATTCTTCCTCAAAATCCATAACCCAGTGTATTGATGGGGTAGAAAAAAGTAGACATGCCCAAATTGAGGGACTTTCTACAACTCTTCAAAACTGTCAAAGTCATGGGAAAAAAAAAAAAGAAAGAAAGGCTGAAGAACTGTCACTGAACAGTAGAGACAGAACACATGACAACTAGATGTAATGTGGCATCTCTGACTGGATTCTGGTGCAGAAAAGACATTAATAGAAAAACTAGTGAGATCCATATAAAACCTCAAGTTTAGTTAGTAGTAATGCAACCACATTAATTTTTACTTTTGACCAACATGCTGTAGTATGTAAGATGTGAACATTTGGGGACAATTAGTGAAGTATGCATGAAGTCTTGGTACTATTTTTAAATCTTTTTTTATAAAGTTAAAATTACCCCCAAATTATATGCATATGTAATATACATATATATGAAATATATATCTGGAATATATTTGTGAAAAGATATATAATTCATCAAAAAGAAAAAAGAGAGGAAGCTTTAGGAACTCCATAATCACAAGCCATAAAAGTTTCAAACCTTGAATAAATGAAAATTTCCGTAACTTCATCTCCCTCTAACCAACATGCTGGCAGACCTAGTGGGAGAAAAATAAAATAGATGCTATAAGAATCAAGTCAGGACAATTCAGGGCAGTCTCAGGACTGTGCTAGCAGCTATATTTTATGTGAATTACTTTTTATGCCCTTTCGTCCCCCAAATTTATTGGAAGTGTGTCTTTATTTTTAAGGTGGGAATATGACTTAATTAAAATCATGCTTAATAGTACAGTGCCTGATGGAAACTTGTGGTTTCTCTGCATTGGGGATAAGTTTTTCGTTCAGACAAACGATGAGTGGAAAAGAGGTCAGCTGTGCTAAATGGACACGTACTTCCACAACTACACTCTACCCTGGGACCTTGATAGGGAACTGTGCCGACCAGACTCCTTTATCACTTCTGTTTGACGTCGGCTAGGAGATGAGAGGGCAGGAGGAAAGTCAAAGGGTAATTGATAATGACTAAAGAAGGCTCCTGTTGGACAGTTTTCTCTTCCAGGGTCAGCTCTCTATAGCTTCAAGCAATTGTTCCCTGCTATAGGCTGCATTGTGCCCTCCCCCTAATTCATGTGTCAAAGTCGTAAACCCCAGTACCTCAACCTGTGACAATATTTGGAGTTAATGTCATTAAACAGATGATTAAGATTAAATGTGGTCTTTGTGGGAGGCCCTAATCCACTATGACTGGTGCCCTTATATAAAGAGGAGATGACACAGACATGCACAGAGGAAAGACCATGTGGAGACACAGGTAAAAGACAGCCATCATAAGCCAAGGATAGAAGCCTCAAAATGAAACTAACCCTGCCAATGCCTGAATCTTGGATTTCTATCTTCCAGAATTATTAGAAAATAGCTATCTGGTGCATAAGCCACGCAGTCTGTTGTAATTTGTTATGGCAGCCCCAGAAAACAAATACACTTGCAAACCTTTCTCTTCCTACCACTGTTGCTACCTCTGAGATGTTTTACGATCCCTTGTTGGTTTCCCTTATCCCCGGAAAACTGTATGTTATTTTTTTTTTAATTTTTTTTTAATGTTTTATTCATTTTTGAGACAGAGAGAGACAGAGCATGAACGGGGGAGGGGCAGAGAGAGAGGGAGACACAGAATTGGAAGCAGGCTCCAGGCTCTGAGCCATCAGCCCAGAGCCCGACGCGGGGCTCGAACTCACGGACCGCGAGATCGTGACCTGGCTGAAGTCGGACGCTTAACCGACTGCGCCACCCAGGCGCCCCATGTTATTTTTAATCACTGTAATTTTTAGTATATTAGTTGTTTTCTGCCAGGACGCTTTTAGACGTGTTACTCTATCACAGAGTGAACAAAATCCTTTCCTCTAGATACTTTAACTAAAATATATGCCATGGGGCATCTAGGTGGCTCAGTCAGTTAAGCATCTGACTTCGGCTCAGGTCATGATCTTGCAGCTCATGGGTTTGAGCCCATATTGGGCTCTCTGCTGACAGTTCAGAGCCTGGAGCCTGCTTTGGATTCTGTGTGTGTCCCTCTCTCTGCCCCTCACCTGCTTGTGCTCTGTCTCTCTCTCCCAAAAATAAATAAACAAAAAAATTTTAATAAAAAATTTTAAAAAATAAAATACATGTCACTTTTCTGGATTATGAGTCACAAAATAGGTTTTAAATAAATGTTTTCAATGAGATATGCCTCTTAAAGTTATGAAACTACTGAAAGAGTGAGACATTTCTTTGCTAAATGTGCCAGATTTGTTTTGGAACTCATTTGGAATCACCATTTCAAGTCATACATAAGACAATCTATCTTATTACTTTGTATTACATCTTTCTTTTGAAAAAAATTGTTATTTATCTGGATTATTCTTTCTCTTTAAAAAAATATAAGTCCTACTGTCTTCTAGTGATGAAGATTTGTCATCACAAGATATTGTGAAAAAGAAAAACTTCTAGGAATGTCTAAAAGTAAATTTCAAAGAAATGTGTCAAAACTGGCTATGTTCAGGGAAAGTGATATCACCAGGATGGCAACATAGGTCATTGTTGAGCTCACTCCCACTTACAAGATAAACAACTAACATCTATCAAGAAGAAGACAGCGCTGAGAGAATGTAAGACCACAGGGGTGAACCTGAAACATGCTTGCCCCTCACAGACCAAGACAGACTGCATTCGAAGGCTAAAAGAAATGGCTACATGTCGCTGCATAGCATCATGCGGAGAGATCTCCCCTGAGTCTCCATTCCCTCCAATGGGAAGAGAGAGCCTGGGTGAGGGGCAGCCAGCCTTCCCTAGCATTATGGGCCACTTTTGGGGGGCCCCTGCTCTGATCTTATACCACAGAGATGGCAGGGGATTCTATAGGGCTCTACCAGTAGGGATTCTGGCTGTGACAGAGAAGGAAAAGGAATTTGTAACAACCAGCGGATGAATCTTGGCAGAGTCACTACATACCTGCAGTGCCAAGTAATCCAAAAAAGTAGTAATCCAAAAAAGTGGCTTTCCTCATCTGCAGGTCCAAGTTCAGGGCACACTCTGGCCAGTAAATTCAGTGAAGTATAGAATTGCCTGATGCGGATGCTCAAACAGTTTTTCCTGCCCTAGAGCCCAATTTGCCCACCCAGAGCTGGTAGGCAAGTTATAGCCCCATCCGTGGAGAGTGTCGTCTGGCCCCATCGGACCTAAAGGGCTGGTGACAACTCCTGGAAGCTGTGCAGTTCAGTGATCCTTGAGTTGAGAGGTGGGCTGGCAGAGCAGACCACCCCCAGGGCAAAGCCAGTACTGGCATGAAACGTTCCCAGTCTATGTGCTGGCAAGGTGAGGAATTTACAGCCGAGTTTGAAGGTAGCTCCTGGCTTCTTCCAGCCAGAGAGACTGTTGAAAAGTTGAGAGTAGACTGAAGCAGCAACTCCCATTCCCAACTAGGTCAGGGAGCTGAGACATGACACCACTCACTGTAGTGTCTTTTGGCCCCAGTGGGCCGAGAGAGAGAGAGAGAGAGACAGAGAGAGAGAGAGAGAGAGAGAGCTGGCAAAAACTCCAGAAAGCTGTGCAGCTCAACAACACTTGTGCTGACAAAGGGACAGACAGAGGAGATAGTTTGCAGAGAAAAGCCAGTGGCTCTGCTCAGCCAGGGAATTTTGGGTGCAGATTAACCTGATAAGACAACAAATGAGTTTTACTGGTTTTAGAACTGCTTCTCCCACTACACTTGGGCAGGGAATCTAATTTATAAACTGACTTATTGATCAGTACAGACTCATCACTGTTCAACCAGAGAACTTAAACAGAGCACACAGGAAGCTGCATAGCCCATTAAACAGCCTTACTTACAGTGATATTTGAACAGATAGAATAGCCTGTGGCTTCTACCTTCTGCAAGGTAGACCTCATATGACCAGAGAATTTAGTATATACTCAGGCCTGAGCCGGGACCCCAACCAATGAGCCGTTGAGGCCCTGGATCCTGGACTGCTGGCCCGCAAAGATGGGGAAGCTAATTCATAGCTCCATTTACTACTGAATGTAGTACTCAGTCCCACCATCTAGTAGGCCTGACCAGAGAATTTAAGCAACTGCACAGTCTACCCTTCATTCTCATTTGGGTAGGGATCCAAGCCAGGTGTCCTACCCAGCTGTTATAATTTAAGGGCACATACCCATCCTCAAAGGTCAAAGAGTTGCCTCACCCCAAAATAGACTATAATAACAGGCCCACCTGCCAAAGACAATACCAGTGTGCACATCCACAAGCCCAAAGTGAGATGCCTGCTGAGGAGCTGTCTGTCACTGCAAACCTATAAAATCTGTAAGAGGACTCTCATCATCCAAGTAAGCAGAGGCCAACATGAGGAACGAAGTAGCACAAAAAAACAGGTAAATATAATTTACCCCAATCTAAAGAAATTAATAAACCTTAAGTAATTTATCTAGTTTCAAAACAATTATCTGAAGAAAGCTGAGTAAGTTACAAGGAAACATAAACAGACAACTAAACAAAATTAAGAAAACAATGTATTAACCAAATGACAAGTTTATCAAGGAAATATCAACCACAGAAAAGAAATAAAGTTTTGGGAAGAAAAAGAAGAGAAGGAAGGAAGGAAGGAAGGAAGGAAGGAAGGAAGGAAGGAAAGAAAGAAAGAAAGAAAGAAAGAAAGAAAGAAAGAAAGAAAGAAAGAGGAAAGAAAGAAAAAGCAAGAAAGAGAGAAAGAAAAGAGAAAAAAACAAGAGAGGGAGTAAGAAATGCAGGAAGTTATCCTAGAGTTGAAAATACAGTACCAGAACTGAAGAATTCAGTAGAGACTTTCAAGGGCACATTCAACCAAAGAGTCAGCCACCTGGAAGCTAGGACATTGAAAATTACCCACTCAGAGGAGCAAAAAAGACAACAAAATTTAAAAGAGTGAAGAAAGCCTACAGGAATTATGAAACTCAATGAAAAGAAATATTACATACATTTTGGAAATTCTAGAAAGATAAGAGAAAGAGAAAGTGACACAAAGTATATTTAAAGCAGTAATGGCTTAAAACTTCCTGAATATGGAGAGATAAATGGACATCCAGATCCATGAGTCCCAAAGGATCTCAAATATGTTAGACCAAAAAAGAGATACATGAAGAAATGTAATTAAACTGTCAAAACTCAAAGGCAAAACAAAACAAAGCACAAAACAAAACAAAACAAAACAAAAAACCAGCCAGAGAAAAGAGAGAGGTTGTATACAAGGAAACCCCTATAAGCCCTGTAAGATCCTAGGCAGATTTCTCTACAAAAACTTCCCCTCCAACTCAGAAAAAATGGGATGATATATTCAAAGTATTGAAAGAAAATATTAGCCATGAATTCTATACCCAGTAAAGCTGTCTGTTCAGAAATGAAGGAAGGATAAAGAGTTATCGAAACAAACAAAAGCTGAGGGAGTTCATCAGCACAAGACCTATTTTCCAATACGCTAATGGGAGTTCAATGGAAGTAAAAGAACAATGATTAACATCTTAAAATCATAAAAGGTAGCAAAGATCTCATTAGTAAAGGTAAATATATAGATATAGTCTACAATAGTCTACAATATGGTAATAGTGGTACATAACTCGCAACTCCAGTTTAAAAGTGAAAAAATAACCATAAATACAATAACCTGTTATTATTTACACAATATAAAAGGCATGTAAATTGTAACAGTAATTACCTAATATGTGGGGAGGAAAAGAAGTAAAAATATAAAATATACAGATTCTATTGAAGTTAAGTTGTTATCAATTTGAAATAGAGTGTGAATAAACTTCAGATGGTATATGTAAGTTTCATGATAACCACCAAAGGAAATTCTCTAATAATTACACAAAAGAACATGATAAAAAAAGTCAAAGGATAAAAATGCCAAAGGAGATCAACACACAGACACACACACAGACACACATACACATGCACACACACTCATACACACAAAGACAGCAGAATAACAAGGAATAGTGGATCTACACAACACGAGAAAATAATTAACAAATGGCAATAGCAAGCAGTAGTAGGTTCGGCTTTTGGTTTTGTCCAGCAAAACCAAGAATGGCGGAATGAATTACTCAAGATTCCATGCCAGTCAAGAGAGGTGAGAGGCTGGCTAAGGAAAATCTCCCCGAGCTGCTCTCAAGCATTTATTGAGCATACATTTAGGGAAACATTGTGTAATACCCAGTGAGCTACATGCCAGTAAGAACATATAGAAAAACAAGGAGTTCCCAAGACTACAAAAGAGCAGATGCTGAAAGCAGGGTGGAGAACAAGATAAGATATTCCATAGATAACATGGTCTAAGGAATTCCTGAGCACATACAAGGAGCCAACCCCTAAATACACCTAAATACTAGATACTGGTCAGCTGTTTTCAGCAGGGTCAGAAATCAGTGTAATATGTTCCCTGTAATCTCCTTAACTAGGACAGAGCTATTTGGTCTCCCACAAGTACTTATCTATCAATAATTACTTTGAATACGGATTAAATCCTCCAATCAAAAGATGTAGAATGGCCAAATGGATTAAAAAAATAATAATAAGATCCCTAAATATGCTGCCTACAAGAGACTCACTTTAGCTTTAAAGACACATGTAGAGTAAGAGTGAATGGATGGAAAAAGACATTCCAAATACATAGTAACCAAGAAATTGCAGGGGTAGTTATGTTTACATCAGGCAACACAGATTTGGGGCTAAAAATAGTAAAAGGTGACAAAGAAAGTCATTATATAATGATAAAAATGTCAATATGAAAGGAAGATATAACATTATAAAATTTTGTGTGCCCCACATCAGAGCATGTAAATATATAAAGCAAAGGATAACAGAGGTAAAAAGAGAAAGAAACATTAATACAATAAATTTGTGGAATTTAATACCTATCCTCAATGATAGATAAATCATCTGGACAGATAATCAATATGGAAACTGGATTTTAACAGCACTATAGACCAATGGACCTAAAAGTTATATACAGAATATTCTACCCAACAACAACAGAATACACATTTTTAAGTGCCCATAAACCATTTTCTAAAATAGACCATATGTTAGGTCACAAAACAACTCTTAATGGGGCACATGGGTGGTTCAGTCGGTTAAGCGTCTGACTTAATTTTCGCTCAAGTCATAATATTAAGGTTCATGAGCTTGAGCCCCCTGTTGGGCTCTGTGCTCACAGTGCAAAGCCTGTGTGGGATCCTCTCTCTCTCCCTCTCTCTCTGCTCCTTCCCCACTTCCTCTCTCTCTCCCTCCCTCTCTCTCTCTCTCTCAAAATTAAATAAACTTAGGAAAAAAAAAAAAAACCTCTTAGTGAGTACAAGGAAATTGACATCATACCAAGTGTTTACTCTGACTACAATGGGAGGAAACAATACCAATAGCCTCAGTAACAATAACATTTTCCTCAATAACAAGAGAAAAACTAGGAAATTTGTAAACATATTGAAATTAAACAACACTCTTATAAACAACCAATGGATTAAAGAGATTAAATGAAGAAAAAAGAAAGTTTCTTGAGACAAATTAAAGTGGAAATAGAGTATATCAGAACTTGTGGCGTGTGGCAAAAGCAGTTCTAAGACAGAAGTTCATAGCAGTAAGCACCTATAGTAAGAAGAAAGACCCCAAATAAGCAACTCAACATTATGCTTTAAGTAACAAATAGAGGAGAAATAATTGAAATAGAGAAGAGGAAAACACTAGAAAAGATTAACAAACTAAGGTTTGGCTCTTTGAAACAATAAACAGAATTGTCAAAACCTTAGCTTGACTAACCAAGGAGAAAAGAGAAAAGACCCAAATAAAATTATAAATGAAAAAGGAGATATTATAACAAGTAACACAGAAATCCAAAGGAACATAAGGAGCTACTTTGAACAATTATATAACAAACAACTGGACAACCTAGAAGAAATGGAAAAAAATCTTAGAAACTGCAATTTACTAAGACTGAATCAGGAAGAAATGGAAAATCTAAACAGATCAATTACTTTTAAGGATATTGAATTAGTAATAAAATAAAAAATCTCCCAATGAAGAAAAGCTGAGGACGAGATGGCTTCAGTGGTTAATTTTACCAGTCATTTAAGGAGAATTAACACTAGTATTTCTCAAACTCTTCCAAAGAATTGAAGAGGAGAGCATACTCCCAAATTCATTTTATGAGAAAAGCATTATCTAATACTAAAACCAGAAAAGTACACTAGTTGAAAAGAAAACTACACGCCAATATCCCTGATAAATATAGGTGCAATTTTTTTTCCGTAAAATGCTAGCAAATCCACTTCAGTAGCAAATTAAAGGAGCATTCACCATAATCAAGTATGATTTACTGCTGGATGCAAGGATGTTTTTAATATGCAAATAAATCAATGTATAGATCACCTTAATAGAGTGAAAAAACCCAATCATCTCAATAGATAAAAAAAAAAAAAAAACAACACTTGAAAAAATTTTACACCCCCTCATGACAAAAATTTTTAGCAAATTAGGCATAAAAGGATGATATTTCAACACAATAAAAGTCGTGTATGTCTAAATGTCTAACCCACAGCTAAAATTATACTAAATAGTGAAAGGATGAAAAATTCCCTCTAAGATTAGAAACAAGACAAGGTTGCTCACTCTCTCCACTTCTATTCAACATAGTACTGAGGTCCTAGCTAGAGGAATCAGGTAAGAAAAAGAAATAAAAGGTATTCAATTGGAAACAGCAAAGTAAAATTTTTACCGTTTTCAGACAACATGATTTTACATATAGACAATCCCACAGACTCAGCCAAAAAGCTGCTGGATTTAATCAATGAATTCAATAAAGTTTCAAGATATGAAATTGACATACATAAATAGTGGTGTTTCTAAACATTAACAAATTTTCTGAAAAATAAATCAATGAATTCATCCCTTTTTAAAACAGAATACAATATATAATACGTAGGAATAAATTTAACCAAGGAAGTGAAAGATCTCTGTGCTGAAAACCACAAGATATTGATGAAAAATCAATATCAATATCATGGATTGGAAGCATTAATATTGTTAAAATGTTAATACTACTGAAGGGCATGTATAGATTCAATGCAATTTCTATCAAGATTCCAATGGCATTTTCTATAGAAGTTAAGAAAATACTCCTAAAATTTATATGAAACCACAAAAGATTTTGTATAGCTATGGGTTGGTCTTTTGGTTTTGTCCAACAAAGCTGATGTCAGTAGAAAGGATTACTCAAGACTCCATGCAAGTAAAGACAGGTGAGAGGGAGGCTAAGGAAAGTCTCTCTGAGCTGCTCCCAAGCTCCCTATGTGTTGAGCATACATTTAAGGAAACACTGTGCAAATACTTCAGTGGGCTATGTGCCAGCAAGAGCGTATAGAAAACATGCAGAAAAACAAGCTAAGACACGATAAAATATTCCATGTGATCACGTGGTCTAAGGAATTTTTGAGTATAGGCAGGACCTAACTTCTATGTATATGTTAACTAGATAAGCGAAGTGAGTGCCCCTTGTGTGTACATTAACTAGATAAGCGAAGTGTGGTCTGCTGTTTTCAGCAAGGCCAAAAAGCAGTTTTCTGCTTTGCAATGCATTCCCTATTATCTACTAACCCAGGACATAGCTATTTGGTTTCCCTATACAGCCAAAGAAAATCTGAGAAAGAACACAGCAGGTCTCACAGTCCCTGATTTCAAGCTATATGGTAAACCCATAGTCATCAAAATAGTATGGTACTGGCATAAAAACAGACCAATAGAATAATTGAACAGAATTGAGATCCCAGATATGAACCTAAGCATATACAACCAACTAATATTTGGCAAAGAAGCCGAAAATACTCAATAGAAAAAAAAAGGCAGTGTCTTCAGCAAATAGCATATGCACCTATAAAAGAATGAAACTGGACCAATTTCTTACACTATTCATAAAAATCAACTTGAAATGGATTAAAGACTTCAATGTAAGACTGGAAACCATGAAATTCCTAAAAGAAACATAAGAACAAAGCCTCTTTATTTAGGTCTTGGTAATATTTCTGGATATGACACCTAAAGCACAGCAACAAAACAGAAAGTGGGACTACCTCAAACCTAAGAGCTTCTGCACAGCAAATGAAACCATCAATGTGGTGAAAATACAACCCATAGAATGGGAAAAAAGTATTTGCAAACATACATCTGATAAGGGGTTAATATCCAAAACATATAAGGAATTCTTACAACTCAATAGCAATAAAACAGCTCAATTAAAACAAAACTGGGCATTAGGAGCTGAATAAACATTTTTCAAGAGGAGATATGCAAATGGTCAACAGGTGTATGAAAAGAAGCTTAATATCACTAGTCATTAGGGAAGCGCAAACTAAAACCGCAGTGCGATATTATCTCATGCCTGTTAGAATGGCCATGGTCAAAACGATAAGAGGTAACAAGTGCAGGCATTGATGTTTCAAAAAAGGAACCCTTGTGCACTGTTGGCGTTGGTGGAGACACTGTGAAAACAATATGGAAGATCCTAAAAAAAATTAAAAATAGAACTACCATATGATCCAGCAATTCCACTTCTGGAAATAACAGAAACACACAAAAAGACATGTTCACCCCCATGTTCATAGCAGCATTATTTACATAATTGTTACCATTATTTACAATAGCCTAATAGAAGCAGCCTAAGTGTTCATTGATGGATATATGAGAAAGCTGTAGTACGTATGCACGTAATAGAATAATTTTCAGTCATAAAAAAATGAGGAAATCTTACTGTTTGCAACAATGTATTGGACTCTGAAGGCATCATGCAAAGTGAAATATAGAAAGACAAATACTGTGTGGTGTCACTTATGTAATATCTAAAGCAACAACTAACTCCTAGAAAAAAAAAAGATCAAATTTGCAGTTGTCAGAGGTCGGGAGTGGTAGGAGGGGGGAATTGGAGGAAGGTGGTCAAAGGTACAAAGTTCCAGTTATAAAATACTTGGTGGATATATAATGTACAGCATGATGACTATAGCTAACAGTGCTGTGTGGTATATAGGAAAGTTGTTAAGAGAGTAAATCCTAAGAGTTCTCATCACAAGAAGAAAATTGTTTTTTTCCTTTCTTCTTTAATTTCTTTTTATTGTATCTATATGAGAAGATGGATGCTAACTGAACCTATTGTGGGCAATTATTTTACAATATATGTTAATCAAACCATCGTGCAATAGGCGTTAAACCTGTACAGTGATGCCTGTCAATTATTGCTCAATAAAACTGGAAAAAAAACATTATATTCATAAAAAATGATTTTGGATTAAATATATAGCGTGATGACATTCTAAAGTACTACTAATTTAAATGTATATGTTAAAGATTAACTTCTGTTACTTGTTTTTAGTGTCATCAAAATACATTTTACTCTACAATGTATTCATTTTGAAGTTAAAAAAAATTCTTTTAAATTAGATTTTTGCCCACTGTGGGGTTTGAAATCACAACCTTGAGATCAAGAGTCAGTTGTTACACTGACTGAGCCAACAAACACCCCTATAGTTACTTTATATATATTTTTCAATGTTTATTTATTTATTGAGAGACAGAGAGAAAGAGCATGAGCAGGGGAGGGGCAGAGAGAGAATGGGAGACACAGAATCCAAAGCAAGTTCCAGGCTCTGAGCCATCAGCACAGAGCCTCACGTGGGGCTCAAACTCATGAATGGTGAGATCATGACCTGAGCCAAAGTAGGACGCTTAACTGACTCATCCAGGTGCCCCCCCATAGTTACTTTAAACAAACATGGATTATTATTAAGTATTGACAAAGCCTGGGCTTAAAAAATGATTTATATTAAAAGAAAAGAAAGAAAATCATAATTTTTATAACAAATTCCAAATTTTTTTTTTTAAATTTTTTTTTCAACGTTTATTTATTTTTGGGACAGAGAGAGACAGAGCATGAATGGGGGAGGTGCAGAGAGAGAGGGAGACACAGAATCGGAAACAGGCCCCAGGCTCTGAGCCATCAGCCCAGAGCCCGACGCGGGGCTCGAACTCACGGACCGCGAGATCGTGACCTGGCCGAAGTCGGACGCCCAACCGACTGCGCCACACAGGCGCCCCTACAAATTCCAAATTTTGAGACTTCTAGTATTGGCTTATTTAGGCAGCATATTTCTTATTTGTTTACATATAACATTTCTTTTTTTTTTTTCTTTAGTGTTTATTTATTTTGAGAGAGAGAGAAAATGAACATGAGCGGGAGAGGAAGAGAGAGAGAAACCCAGTCAGCATCACCCCCACCCCCCACCATCAGCCCCGAGCCCTATACACAAGGAGATCATGACCTGAGCCGAAATCATGAGTCTGATGCCTAATGCACTGAGCCGTCCAGGGGCCTCAACATTCCTTATATATAGTATGTTCGACATTTTCAAAGAAATCGCTACACTTTTTCATTTGGATCTTGCCAAATATTATGGTTATGTGGACAAATTTTTGTAATTAAAATTATTTAAGTTGACTTACATGCATAGAATATGTATTTTTCCCATGGCTCTGCATCTAGATAAGAATTCTAACCCCTCAAATCTCGCATAAATGTTCACTAACCATTGATGCTTTCAACTTGGAGAGGGAAAACTATTTCCAGTCTTTTATGAAAGCATTGTTCGTCAGGTTGCATTTAGAATGGTACAAAAAATTCATCAGAGAAAAATATCCGTGTCTGTCAGTTAGACTAAAATGGACACAGTGCATTTCATAGAGAATCAAACTGACATAATTGTCCAGCTGATGGTAGGACAAATCAGTGAAGCATCTTACAACATCTGCTGGAAGTTGTTAAGTGTTTGCTGATATGAAGCCTGCCTTTTATTCCCACCATCATTCAGGAGAAGTCCTGACCAGTATAAAATTTGCTGTTCGTAGATGTGCACAGATCACCAGAGACTAATGTTACATTTTCAGAAAGCTAACTTTTTTCTCTTGGGCCTTTGAAAGATTAGAAAGTAAGGTCGTATTCATTTTCAGATTCCAAAAAATAGTTTAAATTATTTGATGATCTTCAGATGATCAAGCAAAAGTTTTTGCCAAGATTTATATGTGAAGGTACTGATGGTATTTATATTTGGTTAGCAATAAATAGCTTTCTTGTTTCCTATGTTTAAGTCACAGAGTTAAAAGAAAGAGGAAAGAGTGAGAGCCAGCCTGTCGTCTTTACTGAAGATGTCCATGTGTTCGGCTTGTGCAAAAGGACCACCAACAGTTACATATCACCCTCTCCTAACACCATTTTCAATTTTCTGTGGTCTTTATCATTTTTTAGTGTTTATTTATTTTTGAGAGAGAGAGAGAGAGAGAGAGAGAGACAGAGACAGAGACACAACATGCAAGTGTGGGAGGGGCAGAGAGAGAAGGAGACACAGAATCCGAAGCAGGCTCCAGGCTCTGAGCTGTCAGCACAGAGCCCAGTGCGGGGCACGAACCAGGAGATCGTGACCTGAGCCGAAGTCAGATGCTTAACCAATTGAGCCACCCAGGTGCCACTATTTTCTGTAATCTTTAAATTTAGCTCTACATCACTTCTGTTCCATTACCTGACAGAAATAGATATGTTTTAGGGAGGTTTTAAAAGCCATCTTTTAGATTTACGTGTCCTGGCAAGTGTATCTTAATAATATCTACCTGAGGATTAAATTAATTATACCTGACATGTACTTAGAACAGTGTCTGACAAATATTAGGCACTAAATAAATGTTATATTTCATCATCATTACCACCATCATCATCAGAAGAGTAATTTAGATAGCAAGAGAGAATTATAGACATCTACTTTGCTTCAGCAATTTATTCATTTATTTATTTATTTTTTGCTTCAGCAATTTAAAAAACACTCAAATATATTCATAGTAATGCAGTACCTTATTACCCAACAGCATAAACCAAAATTTGATTCCGGAGTGATTTGATCCCTTGATGTTTGACTCCTCCTTGGTGATATTGTCAGAGGATGCCCTAGAGAATTCTTCAGATTTCAGCTACCTTTCTCTTTTTTTTTTTTTTGAACCTAAGTTATCAGTATCCCTGTTAACCTTGATAGATAACTCTTACTGTTGCCTACTAGTTCAGTAAAAACCTTATCTTCCTATTAAAGGAATCAATATGTGTACACCAATGAAATAGTTTTCACTTGAAGAGCAAAAATTCTGTCAGATGATCCCAGTAGGCCAGGTGTGTGTGGGGGGGGCGGGGGGGGGAGCAGAAATGTTTTTCCCAGTGAACAATCACATGTAAGAGTGAAAACTATGATTCTTTTTTCCATCTCTTTTTCTCTTTCTGTCTTGCTTCTGTTTGTTTTGTTTTGTTTGTTTGTTTGTTTTTAACTGTCCTTTCTGACAGTGAAAGGAAACAGCATTGTGCATTTCTTCAACTTTGAATATATCATTTTCTATAATAGGGACTAGTGCTTCAATGTGATGGAGAATATGATAAGCCCAATGAAGAAAGTTTTTAAAAATGTCTTTATCATACCAATAGAAACACTTCTGAAGATTCTGAGAGACAATGAAGTTAATATTAATTACTATACAATTAAAATTGGTCTAGTACAGGACTATCTCAGACAAACCTGGATTTGAACGTGCCACCAATGAATGCCATGGGCCTCAACTCATAATACTAAATATATGTTTGTACAGTGAATTATTTGCATAAAACCACTGCCATTATGATGATTTTAATGATTTTGTATAAGACGTTAGGCAATCCCAAGTACGCTCAGACTGACTGTTAAGTAAGAGAAAGAAATCCACTTCCCAAATAACCATTGCTTGAAATGAGAAAATATATGGCTACTCCATATGTAACCAACGTTCTGTGATATGTCTGCTTTTCCATGAAAAGGTGGATATTTAGAGATCTTTCCTTGCTTTATTTTCATTCATTGAAAAATGGTCAGACACACACACCAAATGTGTGTGTGTGTGTGTGTGTGTGTGTGTGTGTGTGTGTTTTATGGCTTTGAAGATTACTGTAGAGAACCGTGTCACTTCATTCATTTTGGACAGGTTATTTTACATGGAGTAGAACACTGGACCAAAAGGAATTTTACTGAAATGACAGATATGTAATTTCTATGCAATTAATCTTCTACATTATGCCCCTAATAATTCTTAACAACATATATTATACCTAATATCCTATGTCTCTATGTACTAACAGCAGGGAGATACAAGGAATTAATGCCATAATGTCATAAAGGATGTTAGACCATCAAAGCTCTTTTATTCTAATTTGTGTTGTATAATGAGCCAAATGATGACTACAACTCAGTACAATAGAATTAACATATACTGTTATCTCTGTTTTATGCTTCTGATGTTTTCTAACTATTAACGTAAGAGGGTAAAAATAAATTGGAAGTTCAATTGTCGTTTATGAGATCCTAAGATTGAATTGTTTTGCTGAGGTAAAGAGTACCTGTCAGATAAAATTTCTGAAGTTGAAATTGCCAATTAATAATTTTAGGTTATACCGCTCTCTTCCTCCCCAAACCACCTGACTCCTTTTAAGAATAAACAGGGAATCACATTTTATGTTTTTGATAGTGAAACTAATCTCCATAATTCCCCAGGTGAAATAGTATCACCTTTGGTTTATTATTCTGGGAAAAAGATGCCTCCCTCATGTTCAAATGGTCACATAAGGACTAGAATTCTGTCAAGTGCTATTACAAATATATGTTTAAAAAAACAGAAAATAATTTTAGGTGAGATGAAAAGACCTGCTAAGTAAACTATTTATCACTTGCCAAAGTAAGCTGCATTCTCATGATAGTTGTAGAGCCAGGTTACAAGATTTTCTGTAAAGATAATGTCTAGGTATTTTTGTTTCCTTGTACATATTTATTCTGAAAAAAAAAATAGGAGCGATTACATTTTGAGGAATTCTAGGAACAAGATTTATGGAACATGGCTGTGATGTTTTATGGAAATGTCTTTTCTGACTTTGCTATCCTTGGAATCCTGAGATTCCAACTGAAATCAGAAAGTCATTTAATTGAAGTATCTCTCTACAGCGAAATATACCACCACTCTTTAAAGACCATAATGATCTCTCTTCATTGGTTTTTTATAATAACTTGTTGAGTGCATTCACCTCTGGGTCCATTCAGAGGGCATAGTTTGGCGGAGCTGAGTTTCTTACACCTGACAAATCTGCTCAAGAAATATCTCTCTATGTTCTTGAAGTCTGTTCTGTACATTGTAATCAGGAATTTCTACCATCTCAAATTTTATTTTGATGGCCCCCTACTAAATCCAATCTAATTTCATGGCCCCATACTAAATAACTAAACAAAAAGAGTGATTATAAACATTCCTATCTGCCTGATCTAGCACATTGGGTGCATATTGAATGTCAAATGCACTCATTCATCAATTCAAATCAGACTAAAATGATGTTCATCCTAATTTTGTAGTTTTCAGAAACTATGCACAGATATACTTACCATGATTTTATCCTATAGAATGTAATTTAAAACACATTTACAGTTCTGATATGTAAGTCTTTTGCTCCCAGGTTGACTTTGTAATTGATCCAAAGAACATGAGCTAATCTAGTCCTGGAGAAATGAAAGACAGTGAGAATGAGGATTGAATATTTCTTTCTCCTTGCAAGTTCATCTTGTAGGAGAGGTTGCTAAAGAATGTGCAGAAAGCAGATAGAGAAGGAAGTGATTCTGCTGGCAAGGGAGACTCTTGATTATAAGATAACTTTTATGACAGAGTAGTGTTGTTTCCTTCAGTGTCTAGAGTAGAGTGTAGCACATAATAAACTCTCAAAAAAGACTTGTTGGGACGCCTGGGTGGCTGAGTCTGTCAAGCGTCTGACTTCAGCTCAGGTTGTGATCTCACTGTTCATGACTTCAATCCCTGCATCAGACTTTGTGATGACAGCTCAGCGCCTGGAGTGAGCTTCAGATTCTGTGTCTCCCGCTGTCTCTAACTCCCCCGCTCAACACCCCCTCTCTCTCTGTCTCTCAAAAATAAATAAATTTAAAAACATAAATAAATAGAAAGATGATAGATAGATAGATAGATAGATAGATAGATATTGTTGAATGAATGAATGAATCTAAACTTTCAAATTTGTCCCCCCACCCACTATTATTTAATCATCTTCCAGATGTTACATTGAAAACTAAAAGGATATGAATGCAAGTTAGACACAGAGGATTCAAAATTTAAATTTTTGGTCTGTTATCTTAGTTTTGTTGTTAAAATATAAAAGACATTCTTTTAGAATTATCATAGAATGTTTTTGGAATTTATCCCAGAGAATTTAGACATGTTTAGAAATTTAGAAATTAAAAAAAAAATTTTAATTTACATCCAAATTAGCAAATAGTGCAACAATGATTTCAGGAGTAGATTCCTTAGTGACCATCCACTGCGCACACACCCTCCAGTAACCCCTGTTTGTTCTCCATATTTATGAGTCTCTTCTGTTTTGTCCCCCTTCCTGTTTTTATATTATTTTTACTTCCTTTATGTTCGCCTGTTTTGTCTCTTAAAGTCCTCATATGAGTGATGTCATATGATTTTTGTCTTTCTCTGACTAATTTCACTTGGCATAATACCCTCCAGTTTCATCCATGTAGTTGCAAATGGCAAGATTTTATTCTTTTTGATTGCCGAGTAATATTCCATTGTATATATATACCACATCTTCTTTATCCATTCATCCATCGAGGGACATTTGGGCTCTTTCCATACTTTGGCTACTGTTGATAGTGCTGCTATAAACATTGGGGTGCATGTCCTCCTTCGAAACAGCACACTTTATCCCTTGGATAAATACCTAGTAGTTGGGTCTTGGGTAGTTCTATTTTTTAGTTTTTTGAGGAAACTCCATACTATTTTCCAGAGTGGCTGCACCAGCTTGCATTCCCACCAACAATGCAAAAGAGATCCTCTTTCTCTGCATCCACACCAACATCTGTTGGTGCCTCAGTTGTTAATGTTAGCTATTCTGACAGGTGTGAGGTGGTAGCTCATTGGGGTTTTGACTTGTATTTCCCTGATGATGAGTGATATTGAGCATTTTTTCATGTGTCTGTTGGCCATCTGGATGTCTTCTTTGGAGAAGTATCTATTCATGTCTTTTTTCCATTTCTTCACTGGATTATTTGTTTTTTGGGTGTTGAGGTTTATAAGTTCTGTATAGATTTTGGATACTAACCCTTTATCTGATATGTTGTTTGCAAATATCTTATCGCATTCTGTCAGTTGCCTTTTAGTTTTGCTGATTATTTCCTTTGCTGTGCAGAACCTTTTTATTTTGATGAGGTCCCAGTAGTTCATTTTTGCTTTGGTTTTCTTGCCTCCAGAGACGTGTTGAGTAAGAAGTTGCTGCGGCCAAGATCAAAGAGGTTTTTGCCTGCTTTCTCCTCGAAGATTTTGATGGCTTCCTGTCTTACATTGAGGTCTTTCATCCATTTTGAGTTTTTTTTTAATTTTTTTTAACATTTATTTATTTTTGAGACAGAGAGAGACAGAGCATGAACGGGGGAGGAGCAGAGAGAGAGGGAGACACAGAATTGGAAGCAGGCTCCAGGCTCTGAGCCATCAGCCCAGAGCCTGATGCGGGGCTCAAACTCACAGACTGCGAGATCGTGACCTGAGTTGAAGTCAGACGCTCAACTGACTGAGCCACCCAGGCGCCCCATTTTGAGTTTATTTTTGTGTATGCTGTAAGAAAGTGGTCCAGGTTCATTCTTCTGCATGTCACTGTCTAGTTTTCCCAGCACCACTTGCTGAAGTGACTGCCTTTATTCCATTGGATTTTCTTTCCTCCTTCGTCAAAGATTAGTTGTCCATATGTTTGTGGGTCCATTTCTGGGTTCTCTATTCTGTTCGTCTGAGTGTCTGTTCTTGTGCCAGTACCATACTGTCTTGATGATTACAGCGTTGTAGTACACCTTGAAGTCGGGGATTGTGATGCCTCCTGCTTTGGTTTTCTTTTTCAAGATTGCTTTGGCTATTAGGGGTCTTTTCTGGCTCCATATGAATTTTAGGGTTATTTGTTCTAGCTCTGTGAAGAATGCTGGTGTTACTTTGATAGGAATTGCATTGAATATGTAGATTGCTTTGGGTAGTATCGACATTTTAACAATATTTGTTCTTCCTATCCAGGAGCATGGAATCTTTTTCCATATTTTGTGTCTTCTTCAATTTCTTTCATAAGTTTTCTATAGTTTTCAGTGTATAGATTTTTCACCTCTTTGGTTAGATTTATTCCTAGGTATTTTATGGGTTTTTGTGCAACTATAAATGGGATCGATTCCTTGATTTCTCTTTCTGTCACTTCATTGTTGGTGTATAGGAATGAAACCAATTTCTGTACATTGATATTATATCCTACAACTTTGCTGAATTCATGAATCAGTTCTAGCAGTTTTTCTGGTGGAATCTTTTGGGTTTTCAGTATAGAGTATCATGTCATCTGCAAAGAGTGAAAGTTTGACCTCCTCCTGGCCAATGTGGATGCCTTTTATTTCTTTGTGTTGTCTGATGGCAGAGGCTAAGACTTCCAATACTGTGTTGAATAAGAGTGGTGAGAGTGAACATACCTGTCTTGTTCCTGACCTTACGGGGAAGGTTCTCAGTTTTTCTCCATTGAGGATGATATTAGCGTTGGGACGTTCATATATGGCTTTTATGATCTCGAGGTATAATCCTTCTATCCCTACTTTCTTGAGGGTTTCTTTCAAGAAAAGATGCTGTATTTTGCCAAATGCTTTCTCTGCATCTATTGAGAGGATCATATGGTTCTTGTCCTTTCTTTTATTGATGTGGTGAATCACATTGATTGTTTTGTGGATATCGAACCAGCCCTGCATCCCAGGTCATGGTGAATAATTTTTTTTTAATCCCACTTGGTCATGGTGAATAATTTTTTTAATGTATTATTGGATCTGGTTGGCTAATACCTTGTGGAGAATTTTTGCATCCATGTTCATCAGGGAAATGGGTCTATAGTTCTCCTTTTTAGTGGGGTCTCTGTCTGGTTTTGGAATCAAGGTAATGCTGGCTTCATAGAAAGAATTTGGAAGTTTTCCATCTACTTCTATTTTTTGGAACAGTTTCAAGAGAATAGGTATTAACTCTTCCTTAAATATTTGGTACAATTCCCCTGGAAAGCCATCTGGCCCCAGACTCTTGTTTTTTGGCAGATTTTTGATTACTAATTCAATTTCCTTACTGGTTATGGGTCTATTCAAATTTTCTGTTTTTTCCTATTTCAGTTTTGGTAGTGTATATCTTTTTAGGAATTTGTCCATTTCTTCCAGATTGCCCATTTTATTGGCATATAATTGCTCATAATATTCTCTTATTATTGTTTTTATTTTTGTTTTGTTGGTTGTGATCTCTTCTCTTTCATTCTTGATTTTATTTCTTTGGGTCCTTTCTTTCTTCTTTTTGATCAAACTGGCTAGTGGTTTTTCAATTTTGTTAATTCTTCCAAAGAACCAGCTTCTGGTTTCACTGATCTGTTCTGTTTTCTGCTGGTTTTGGGTTTTATTTGCTGTTCTTTTTCCACCTCTTTAAGGCATAAGGTTGGGTTGTGTATCTTAGATCTTTCTTCCTTCTTTAGGAAGGTCTGGATTGCTATATACTTTCCTCTTATGACTACCTTTGTTGCATCCTAGAGGTTTTGGTTGTGGTATTATCATTTTCGTTAGCTTCCATATGTTTTTTAATTTCCTCTTTAATTTCTTGGTTAACCCATTCATTCTTTAGTAGGATGTTCTTCAGTCTGCAAGTATTTGTTAACTTTCCAATTTTTTTCTTGTGGTTAATTTCGAGTTTCATAGCGTTGTGGTCTAAAAATATGCACAGTATGATCTCAATCTTTTTGTACTTGCTGAGGGCTGATTTGTGTCCCAGTATGTGGTCTATTCTGGAGAATGTACCGTGAGCACTGGAGAAGAATGTATATTCTGCTGCTTTAAGATGAAATGTTCTGAATATATCTGTTAAGTCCATTTGGTCCATATGTCTTAAGTCCATCTGGTCCAGTCTGTTAAGTCCATCTGGTCTATTGTTTCCTTTTTGATTTTTGGGTTAGATGATCTGTCCATTGTTGTAAGTGGGGTGTTAAAGTATCCTACTATTATGGTATCACTATCAATGAGTTTCTTTATGTTTGTGATTAATTGATTTATATATTTGAGTCCCTCCACATTTGGTGCATAAATGTTTACAATTGTTAGGTCTTCTTGGTGGATAGACCCCTTAATTATGATATAATGCCCTTCTGCATTTCTTGATACAGTCTCTATTTTAAAGTCTAGATTGTCTGATATAAGTATGGCTACTCTGGCTTTCTTTTGTTGACCATTAGCATGATAGATGGCTTTTCATCCCCTTACTCTTAATCTGAAGGTGTCTTTAGGTCTAAAGTGCGTCTCTTGTAAAAAGCATATAGATGGATCTTGTTTTCTTATCCATTGTGTTACCCTATGTTTTTTGATTGGAGCATTGAGTCCATTGACGTTTAGAGTGAGTACTGTAAGATATGAATATTGCCATTATGTTGCTTGTCAAGTTGGAGTTTCTGGTTGTGTTCTCTGGTCCTTTCTAATTGTTGTTGCTTCTGGTATTTATTTATTTATTATTTATCCTTTCATCTTTTCTCCCCTTAGAGAGTACCCCTTAAAATTTCTTGCAGGGCTGGTTTAGTGGTCACAAACTCCTTTAATTTTTGTTTGTCTGGGAAACCTTTTTTCTCTCCTATTTTGAATGGCAGCCTTGCTGGATAAAGAATTCTTGGCTGAATATTTCTGACTCAGTACATTGAATACATCCTGCCACTCCTTTATGGCCTGCCAAGTTTCTGTGGATAGGTCCGCTACCAACCTGATCTGTCTTCCCTGTAGGTTAGGGACTTTTTTTCCCTTGCTGCTTTCATGATTCTCTCCTTGCCTGAGTATTTCGTGAATTTGACTATGGTATGCCTTGTTGATGGTCAGTTTTTGTTGAGCCTAATGGGAGTCCTCTGTGCTTCCTGGATTTTGATGTCTGTGTCTTTCCCCAGGTTGGGAAAGTTTTCTGCTATGATTTGCTCACATAACCCTTCTACCCATATTTCTCTCTGTTCCTCTTCTGGGACCCCTATGATTCTGATATTGTTCCTTTTTAATGAGTCACTGATTTCTCTAATTATTAAATTGTGCTCTTTTGCCTTAATCTCCTTCTTTTTTTCCTGCTTCATTATTCTCCATAAGTTTGTCCTCTATATCGCTGATTCTCTGTTCTGCCTCATCCATCCTTGCCTCCGTGGCATCCACCCATGATTGCAGCTCAGTTATAATGTTTTTTTATTTCATCCTGACTAGCTTTTACCTCTTTTATCTCCACAGAAAGGAATTCTGTTGTATTTTTGACTCCAGCCAATATTCTTATTATCGTGATTATCAATTCTGCTTCAGACATCTTTTATATATCTGGGTTGGTAAAGTCCCTGGCTGTTGTTTCTTCCTGCTCTTTCTTTTGGACTGAATTCCTTTCATTGTATTTTGAAGGGAGAAAAGGAATTAATGAGGTAGAAAAAATTAAAATTAAAAAATATTAAAATTAAAAAAGTATTAAAATTAAAAAATTAAAAACACACACAAAAATGAATAAATGATGCTAGATCTTTGGTGTGTTTTGATCTGGGTGTTGAAAGTGGCTTGATCAATTAGAGGAAAACGGGGAAAAATTTTAAAAAGGAAATTGTTTGAAAATTTGAATATGAATACAATGAGGTAGACTAAAATGAAATGATGGAAGTAAAATAGAATTTGAAAAAATTTACACAAAAGTAAAGAATACAGTAGAAAAAATGAAAGAAAAATATTTTTAAAATAATTAAAAATAAAAGTGAATTTTTCTTTTTCTATATTCAAGAAAAAAAAGAAACAAAATAGAGAAAAAAGAAAAAAAGGAAATTGTTTGAAAATTTGAAAAAGTGAATACACTGAAGTAGACTAAAATAAAATTATGGAAGTAAAATTGAATTTGAAAAAAATTACAGACAAGTAAAAAATATAGTAAAAATTAAAGAAAAATATTTTTAATAAAAATTGAAAATAAAAATGAAGTTTTTCTCTTTCTGTATTCAAGAAAAATAAATGAAAAAGAAAAAAAAGAAAAGTGAATAGATGGCCTGGCTAACACTGAAATAGGACTGAAATTACTTTGTTTTCCCCTAGAAGTCAGACTATGTAGAACTTTATAGTCCATAAACTAAGTAGGCAGTGAGACTTTTGTTCTTGAAGAGTGATGTTGGCCCAGTTGGGCGGGGCTCAGTGTAATGGCTCCGCTCTCCACTAGATGGCACTGCTAGCCTACTGGGGTGGATTTTTCTGCGCTCATAGATGTGTATGCACATGCGCGGGAGAGGTGAAAATGGCGTCACCCAGCTACCCAGTCTTTAGTATCAGAACTCTGTTCTCCCTGGTCAGCAATTGCGCACCAGTCCTCTGTCTTCAGATTTCATCCACTCCCTGCTTTTTCACTGTCTGTGACCGAGCCCCGGGCAGTACCTCTTTCCCAAGTTTCGTTTCAGATGCGGCTGTTTTTCCTGGCCCCTTGCTTCTGAAGGACTGCAGCTTTGACCTGTTCCACCCCCATGTGGGAGGGTCTCACTGAGCCAGCCTGGGTGCCGGCTGCACCCAGGAAAGTTCACGGGACTGTGCTGCTGCCAAGGCCCAGAGACTGTAGCTAGGTGCCAGCTTGCCCAAGGAAAAGTTCGTGAGACAGTGTAGCAGCAGCATCTCAGGGATTATGGAAAATCACAACACACATCTGGCACCAGGCTTCACCCTCAACGACCTTGTTCCAGCACCAGGGAATGTGGCCATTTTCTGGGGTCTGCTGGGCCCAGGTGGCCTCACAGCCTCTACCAAATGTTCTTCCAGCAGTGAACTGCTTCTCCCCATGTGGGCCAAGAACCTCCTGGACCCCACTCTGCTCCTGGGGATTCGCCCTTCCCACCAGAGTACTGCCAGGTATCAGCTGCGGAGTTTCAGACTCTGTGCTCCCCGTTTACAGTCTTAATGAAATTTAAACCCTCTCTTTTCTCCTTTCTCCCTTTTAGTTTAGTCCCGGTGGCTGTTTCCAATTTTCTACTTCCTCTCCAGCTGCTTTTGTCGAGGGGTGCTTTTCCTGTATCCCCTCCTTCCCCCCCCCCCATCTTGGTCCTCTCTTTGCATGCAAAAACAGCTCCCTGCCCTCTGTGGCTTCTCTCTCCCCAAGTTCACCTCTCCTCACTGTGTACCTGTTGAGTTCGGTGGTTCATGTCGTGCAGATTGTTGTGTTAATCCTCCGATCAGCTTTGTAGGTGTGCAGGATGGTTTAGTGTTGGTCTGGCTGTATTTCATAGGCGCAAGACGCACACAAAAACTTCCATGCTGTTCTGCCATCTTGGCCCCCTCAGAAATTTAGAAATTTAGAAATGAATTTTATATCCTTTTTATTTAAGCAAAGTATTTGAAGGAACCATCCTTCCTTTATATTCTTTGAAATTATCAAGTAGGAATACTTATTCTCCACATCTTTAAGTCATTTATCCATTCAGTACAAAATAAGTGTTGAATATCCATTCTCTTCCACGCACTGTTCTAGGCTAGTGGGATACAGTAGTGAATAAAAGATCTCTCTATGTGCTGGTGCTAATAAACAAGTAATGAACAAATTGATTCAATGTATGACTTATCCAATGTTGATGTATGCTATATGAAGAAAGAAGGTAGATTAAATTGGATAGAGTGTTGCCAAGCAGTGTGAGTTGCCACATAGGGTCCTTTTTCCAAGTGATGATACGGGATCATCTAAGGAATTATTTTCTCACTGTGCTCCTTAAACTGCCATAAGGCCATTCCTTCTTCCTAACTGGACCTTCACTATTTATCTATCTATCTACCTATATATCTATCTATTTATCTATTTATTTATTTGGAGAGAAAGAGGAAGTACATGAGGTGAGGGGCAGAGAGAGAGGAAGAGACAGAATCCCAAGCAGGATTCGTGCTAAAAGCATGGAGACTGATGTGGGGCTCCATGTCATGAACCATGAGATCATGACCTGAGCCAAAATTAAGAGCCGGATGCTTAATCAACTGAGCCACCCAGACACTCCTGGGTATTCACTACTTTTTATATCTAGTCCTGAAACCTCCCAGATATTCCCAGATACTCTTTTTTTTTTTTTTTTTTTTTTTTTTTTTTTTTTGCCTGCAGTCACTTTATGCACCATTTTCTCTATCATTCATTCATGTCTTAGTGTGGAATATAAAGGAAAAAGCAAACTGTCAAATTCAAGGAAAAGAAAGCTATTAGAAAGTATTAGGTAGATAGATGAAAGCCCAAAGTTGTTAGAGAAATAAGAATGTAATTACACAGCCAGGGATGATACTCAAAATAGTAACACAAAATTAGTCCATTGCCAGTCTTTCATGGCAAAGATACAGTGCAGTTTCTACCAAAACTCCACAGTGGTTGGATGCTAGATACTGCTACCAAAACTGTTACTAGTTCTACCTCTAAATATTGCCACTACCCCAGCCCTTGTAAAAACTTAAATCGTTGGATTCTGTTTACATGTGTGGGATGTGTTTATCTTATTTATTCACATTATGACCCAACTGTGACCTAGCTTCAAGGAAGCTGAAAATTGCTGACTCGATTGGTCAAGGTTTGATCAAAGGATAGAACCAACCTAAATATTTCCATCTGAAAATTATAAATATAGGGAATTAGAGGCTTACCAAATTGTTTGAAGTGGAGAATGAATGCAAACAAAGAAATGCACTAGAAATGCAGGGATGGTAGGACATGAACGCTAATGGTCTCAGTTACCAGATGCAATAACATTTCTCATTCACAAGGAAGACCTGTAATGCTTTTGTAAAAGTGTCTCACTGGCTATCTACAATAGGTCACAAGTTTTTTTGTTTGGTTGTTCGTTTTGTTTTGTTTTTAACCACTTTATTCGGGTATAATTGATATGCAAAGAACAACATCTATTTAATGTGTCCAATGGGTGAGCTTGGACATATGCAAACACTTTTGATACTATCACTGCAATCAAGATAATAGATATATCCAACATTTCCCAAAGTTTCCTGTGTCTCTTTGTGGGTATATTTGTGTGCAGCAGGGGATTTTTTGTCTATTTTTGTGGTAAGAATACGTACCATGAGATTTACTGTCTTAATGCATTTGAAGTACACGATGACATATTGTTAACCATAGGCATCATGTGCTAGAGCAGATCTCTAGAACTCACTAACTAGCATAACTGAAACTTTAAGCATCAGATGTAGTTAACAATGGGATGGAAAGCCACACACTTTCTATCACTGCAAAGGAATAACAGCTTCTACTCCTGTTTTGGTTTGTAAATATCAAGGAAGTGATTCTTACTGGTAAAATCTAATCCAGAGTCTTGCTATAAACAAAGTTAGAGAATATTGTTCTAAAGTTTCCAGACATTTTGGTGAGGAAAGAACATAGTGGAAGAGGCTGAGACTGGAACACAGACAAGAGGCAATCCAGAACATTCACTTCATCAGCCTTCTTAAAGGCATATGTACTCTCTACAGATGCCAGATTTTAACTTACAAAAAGCAATTATGCAATCATTGTTATAGACAATAGCATAAAGGGGAACTCTAAGAATTTAGGGAAATATTAAAAATGGGACATGAGGGTAGCCTGGGTGGCTCAATCGGTTGATTGTTTAACTCTTGTTTTCAGCTCAAGTCATGATCCCAGGGTCATGGGTTTGAGCCCCATGTCAGCCTCCACAGCTGGCTCCACACTGAGCATGGAGGCTGCTTGGGATTCACTATCTCTCCCTCTGCCCCTCCCCCTGTTTATACACTCTCTCTTTCTCTAAAATTAAATAAATAAATACAAACAAAAATGGGACGTGAAAAATAAACTGGTAGATCCCAGGAAAGAAATGAAAGAGGACATTAAAAAAAAAAGCAAAAACAAAAACAAAAAACCCACTATAGAATCTGGGTGAACATGAAAGCAGTCCAGACACAGATAGCACTGCTAGTATAACAAGAAACATAAAAGACATGATCAAGAATAGTGAGAGAAAGGAAATAAAAATTAATAAAGTGTTAAATAAATTCTGAATGAAATAGTTAAAATAGAAGGCAGAAAAGGAGATCCAACCACTCTACCTCATTGGTATCCTTGAGGAAAGAATTAAAAGAATAGATTTAAAAAATAGAATATTTAATACAGCAAAAATTATAGAAAATAAAAATAATGTTTACACATGCAAATTTAAGGGGCATATCTTTTCTAACAATAAAGATTTGGCATAGAATAATCAGAGATATACCTGGTTGAAGGTAGTAGAATTTTCTAGTATCAATAAATAATTCTTAAAACAGAGAGGCAAATAATTATAGTAATCTATACTAAGAAATGTCAGCCTTGTATCCTACTTCTCCATTGCTACATCCAATGACAGAAAATAGTGACACAATGAGATTTCTCCAAGACATTTTGTAGTAAATAAAGTATTATTCAAGATAAAAAATCGTGGTGGAAAGCATACTTGATTATATTAGAATTACTTCCCATCTGTACTTCTTTTAGAAAGTACTAAATACTGCCATTAAAACAAGCAAGAAGTTAATGAAGTGATTTTGCCAAAAATTCTGGAGGTGATCGCTGAATCTGTTTCTGCAGGAATAATACCAATATAAATATGGTCTCAAACAAGAGTATTAATGATATGAAATCTGCATATACAGAAATAATGTAAACTATATGAATAAAGGAACTATATGCAGAAAAACCATGAAACAATGATAAAAAAAATTCATGAAGATCTATATACATGAAAAAATAATTCATGTATGTGGATTGGAAGCAACCATAGGATTAAAATGTTAATTCTTTCCAATTTTATCTACAGAATCTACATAATGCAAATAAAAATCCCACCAAATTATTCTCTGGATATCAATAAACTGATTCTAAATTTTACATGGATTATTAAAAAAAAACTAGAATATCAACACAAATCTGAAGAAGTAGGGCACTGGAGAACTCACGTTACCTGATTTCAAGCCTTACTATAAGCCACGATAATTGCACCACTGTGGCACTGGCAAAAGGCAAGATGTGCAGATCAATGCAACAGAATAGAAAGCCTAGAAATAGGTGTATGAAAAGTACAGTCAACTGATAATTGACAAAGAAGCAAATTCCACCAAAAAAAAAAAAAAAAAGGAAATTAAGGAAATAATTTCATTTACCATTCAAAGTATTAACCTACAGAAATAAGTAGTTTTCTCATATAAAAGCCACAGATAGAAAATATATCAGAATAAAAGGTCCACTAACAATTGCCGAAACTGTTAGTGTCTCTAGATACAATCATGACATGAAATGAGCTTGATCTATGTCAAGGAATATTTAAAATATTACTTAAAGACCCAAAGATGGCATAAACAAATACAATGCATATCATGTTCTGCATAGTAATACTCAAAATAATAACAATGCCATTTCTCCATATGTTCATCCATAAATATAATAAAATCCCAATGAAAATAAAAATGGCATGTTGTGGGAAGGAGATGAAGCAGCAGATCTGGTTTTAAAGTTCATAAGAAAAAGTAAATCAGCATGAGCAGCCAGAAACCTTATAAAAAACAGTAATAGTAGAAGTGCAGAGGGGAGTAACCCTACAAGATATTCAAGCATAATATAAAGATGTGTAGATCAAAGTCTAAATTCTAGCAATACCTCCACACAATTCTAGGATTTAGTACGTACATTTAAAATCTAGGGGAAGAAGAGATAGATGATTTCATAAATTATGACGGTGCAACTAGACCGTCAGATGGGAAGGGAAGTCCCTTTTTTTTTTTTTTTTTTTTTTTTTTTCAACGTTTATTTATTTTTGGGACAGAGAGAGACAGAGCATGAATGGGGGAGGGGCAGAGAGAGAGGGAGACACAGAATCGGAAACAGGCTCCAGGCTCTGAGCCATCAGCCCAGAGCCCGACGCGGGGCTCGAACTCACGGACCGCGAGATCGTGACCTGGCTGAAGTCGGACGCTTAACCGACTGCGCCACCCAGGCGCCCCGGAAGTCCCTTTTTTTAAAGACAGAGACAATTTTCAGCTTTTTTCTCTGAAAAAAAATATTCGACATGTACAATTGATAAAGTAAAACATATATTTATACTTATAAACATTGTAATTTATATTTAATGTATATAAGTTCAAATAATTTCCAAATTTATGTATATTGAAAACACCGTATTACATTTTATTTGGCTTACGAACTAGATATATTGTAAAGTTCAGACAGAAATGTAACCCGATATTGCAGTATTAGAAAATGAGCAGACTTCTCACATGATCTGATATTTCGATAGTTTTTGCACTTTCCAGTCCATAAATTCATCAGTCAAGTTGCTTGTATAATTTCCATTTTAGGTATAAATGATGCCTAAAATGGGAAGGGATATATGACTTCAACTTAGAAGGTGTTTTTCAGAAATTTAGTTCGATGATGAGAATTTATTAGCAATAAATAGTCCTACTCAATATACTAGCCCCTATTGTTTCCAGTACTGATCTTTAAAGTTTTTAAACATTTAATTTTGCTACATAAATGTATTGATGTGACAAATTGGAGTTATATGCCTTCCGATCGTAAAACAATCTGTGGAATCGTTATAATACCGATTTTCCTCATTAACTTCTGCTTTGTCGTAGTGTCACTTAATGTTTTCTGGTTGGTCTATATGTTCAGTTGGGGACATATTTAAAGAATATACAATAAAAATTAAAACAAGTTACAAGAGTCTACTAGTTAAAACTACCATGGTAAAATTAAGAGACATTTAAGTGAAAATTAAGAGAAAAATGTGTTTCACACATTGAGTGAATTCAGTTAAGAGCTTGTAAAAAAAACACAGAGAAATCAATGATCTTCTAATATAGAAGCAAACACCAGTTAGCTGATAAGACCTAGATATATCAACTAATTTAATCCTAAGAAAGCTCATCTGATCCTAACTAATCTTTACATGAGCTCACTTAGTACATGCTCAGAAATTCTTAAATGGTTCCATTTTTAAAGATTTGCAGATTACCATATCGCTAAGGAAATAGAAATTTGAAACCTAGGCCATTTTTACTAGCAAAAGAACCCCTTTTGACATCTTAATGAGATGCTGAAGCTTTCATAAGTCAAAAGTTGGTGAACCACATGTTTTGGTCACTGCTGTGTTACTAGAGCTTAGCACAGAGCGGTGAATAAATGTATGAAGAATGTATGAATGATTGAAGGAGGAAATACAGAAATGAAACTTAAACATGATGACATACGATAAACTCCAATTAGTTACAAATTAAATGATCTAATAAACAGGAACTTGTCCTAAATAAAATTTTATTATCAGTTGTAGAATTTTAAATATTAATGCGTTCTTAATGATTTTCTTTATATGTCCTATGTTTTCAGTGGAGTAATGAAGTAAATAAAGCCCTAAGCTTTGAAAGAATTTGCTGACTGGTTCAAGGTTTATGTGTGACAGTAACAGAAGCAGGACCCAAGTTTCCACAATTTATTTTTGATATCCTTTACTGCTTTTAATGATAATTATTGAGTATTTTGAAAAGAAATAGATTTTATATACACAGAGATTATATGATGTCATAAAGTTTCGGTTCATGCCTATTTGTTTTATTGTCCTCCTTATTATTTATTCTTTTCTACTTCCTTTTGTGTCACTATATAAAAAAGCAATTAAAGTTAAAATGAAGACCAATGTAGGAACACATTTCTCCCAAACATTGATTCATAATATCGATTATGTTTCAAGGTCTTCGTATATTAAGGAATTAAAAAGTAGAAAAGGAGTTTTTTTTCTTTATCCCCAGTTATCTTGCATGATGGATACAGTGACATACTGTATTGATTAATGAAGGCTATAACAAGAATTCACATTACACTTTGTATTTTAAATAGTCAACCTGAAATTATGTGTTATATGTCTTTGTTATTTATTCAACATTGTTTACATTCAGAGATTGCTTACATTATCAGAGGCTGGTCTGATCTATAACACATAGGCTGGTCCAAAGGGAAAGAAGTTGGATACAGGCACTCCAGTGAAAAAGCAAATTTTCTGAAATTGCATGAATTCAAGACTACTTTTGAATGGGATTCTGTATCTTTCTATTGGGATCTTCTTAATGCATGTGGTATGATCTTTATAATGACAATTACATCTGAAAGAAGTTTCCAGAACCTTAGCATGGGAGAGTCAATATGATGATAAGTAAAGGAAGTAAAGTGCTATAAAACAACTCCCAAATCCCAAATCGCTCATAGAATTCCTTCACCTTTCTTTCTTATAATTAGAAAAATAGATATTGTATTTAATAGAATTATACGTTCTAAATCAGTGGAAATGCATTTCCATGATTAAGTCAACTACAGTAGTGATTTCCGCTTTGTAAGCCTTATTAGTGACCCTTAATTTTTCATGCACATATTACTTTAGAACATATTAAATTGTACAAGTATATCAGTGTTAGGAAAATATCTGTTCCTGTAAGATTAGACTATGACCCACAAGAAAAGTCATTATAATCAGAAGTTAAAATTGCACTAATTTCGCTTTAATCTTTGTGTTATATTTATAGTCCTCAGTACTACACGAACAGTTTTATTGCATAAAATTATCCTTGCATACGGTTCAAAAGTTATTACATATCTTTTTTTATTTTTTTTTTTTTAATTTTATTTTTGAGACAGAGACAGAGCATGAACAGGGGCGGGGCAGAGAGAGAGGGAGACACAGAATCTGAAGCAGGCTCCAGGCTCTGAGCTGTCAGCACAGAGCCCGACGCGGGGCTCGAACTCACGGACCGTGAGATCATGACCTGAGCCGAAGTCGGACGCTTAACTGACCAAGCCACCCAGGTACCCCTACATATCTTTTTAAAAAAAAATGGTGCCAACCATTTATTTTCTGGTGAATTCATTCTCTTTTATGTTCAAGTGGGATTGGCTCAAACCTTCAAATTCCATTTCAAGTGGAAGTCCACATCCATCATCATTTCTGCAGATACTCAGAGATATTGGTTCTTTTGTTTACCTTGTTTATTGGATTTAAATGTGTTTTCACTTCACAGCTATTAGAATAACAAAGCGCTGACACCTGAATTATGCCAAACACTGTGAAGGATTTGGAAATTCGGGAACACATCCCTGGTGAAACAGTAATTAGTAGATCAGATTTGGAGAGCAACCTCCTAATGAAGGGGCCCCACACAGACAGGACAGGAAAACAGTTGAAGCAGAGAGACAGAGACAGAGATGGAGACAGAGACGGAGAAGTGGAAGGTGAAAGAGAAATTAGGTTTCTTACTCTTATCAAATCACAAGGCCACCTGAGGAGCGATTCACTGGAACCATACCAACCCATGTGAATCCTGGTCTCATATCCACCCCCTTCTGCCCAATCCTTTCTTTTTTGTCTCTTTGTATATTGTCTCTTGCACTACAGCTCATTGAAATCTCTCCAAATTTCCTGTTAGGAATAGCTTTATCAATTCTCTTGTTTTTTTTCTTTTTAATTTTTTAATAGCTCCTTGGTCTCTCGTCTTCTGACGGAGTTTATCTAGTACTTTACCAAAGGAAAGGATTCCTTTTGCTAGATATGGGGTCAGCAAATACTTTCTTTTTCCTCCTGCCTACAGGAGAAAACTTTTTAAATTCCTGTCAAGAAAATACAAATTTTACTATTTTGAGGTTATTTCATAAAAAACATTCTTCTATTGCTTACTGAGAAGTTCTCTAAGGACTTAAAGATATAGTTACTATAATTAATATAAAGAAGCTATAACTCAAAACCCTAAAACCGTCTGATTTAAAGTTTACTTCATTCTACAGAATTAAAATTTTGTGGTATTAATTAAAAAATGTAACCTATTAAGGAATTACTTTTAAGGGACAAGTTGCAATAGAAATAGTCATTTTGTTATATCCTATGAGTAGATTTGGGAAACAAATGATAGATTGTTTTTTTAATTTTGTTTATTTAGTTTGAGAGAGAGAAAGCAGGAAAGAAGCAGAGAGAGAGAGAGAGAGAGAGAGAGAGAGAGAGAGAGAGAAAATCCCCAGAAGGGTCCACGCTGACAGTGGGCTTGATCTCACAAACCATGAGATCATGACCTGAGCCCAAATCAAAAGTCGGATGCTTAACCAGATGAGTCACCCAGGTACCCCTAAAATGATAGATTTTATGGGTGACTCTCCACTAAACGTAATCTCAATCAAAGATCCTAAGTTCCTTCATAGATTATGGTCCATTCCTTCCTTTACACTTAATATAAAGAACTACAGAAAGCTACTTAAATTAGGGTAAAGACCAGATGGCCTTCTTCCCTCCTGGACAGGAAGGGAGAATTAATAAAATGTATATTCCATTGGTATAATGAGAATACACTGCACAAATTAAGTCACTCAGGTTTACCTAGTCTGGTCTCCAGCATCCATCGAGATTCTCAGGAAAGTACTAGAGCTTTTCAAACCTCACTGAGATTTTGAGTCAGCTTTGAAGTAATACCATGTCCCTCTTTAAGATCAGAGCTACTCCAGCTTTAATGTGCATTCAGACGTTTGGGTTCTTGTCAAGGAGGAGCTCCTGATTCAGTAGATATTCGATGTGATCTTCAGTTTTGCATTTCTAACAAGCCCCTGGGTGATGCTGATACTATTCAGTCCAGTTTCTATTGGGTAGAAAGGCTTTACTGGAAGTGAGAGAGATGCAAATATTAGGTAAATTATAGAGCTCCCTATATGTGCTTGGAGCTTACTTTCGTTTAAAACTTTGGACTTGTCGCATCGGCGTTCTCTGATAATTAATGTTTTTTTTTTTCTTTTTATTTTGAAATGTAGCTACATAGGTCCTTACAAAAGTAGTGCAGAGAAGACTCATGTACATTTCCACCAGGTTCTCCCAATGGCTACATTTTACTTAATTATAGTATAAAGGCCAGCCAGAAACTGGACATTGGTACAATGTATAAATATGTAGTTATAGGTCATGTTTCAACACGTGTGCAGATTCATGTAACAACCAGTGCAGTCATGTTACAGAGCTAATACTTCACCACAAAGATATCCTTCCTGCTCTCCCTTTACAGTACAACCCAATCCCTCCCTCCACCATCCCTAACCCCTGACAGCTGCTAACATGTTGTCTATCTCTGTAACTTTGTCATTTCAAGAATGACAAATTCTTGAAATTTGTTCAAGAATGACAAATTCAAAAATTGTTTCAGTGTTAGGGTCTATTACAAAGATAGCTGCTATAAATACTTGTGTGCATGCTTTTGTCTGGACATAGTTTTCATTTCTGAGAGAAATGGTCAGGAGTACAATTACAGGGTCATATAGTAAATCTATGTGTAGTTTATTTTGCAGACTGCGAAGCCATTTTCCAGAGTGGCTGTGGCTGTTTCACTTTACATTTTCATCAGCAATGTACAAGCGATCTATTTTCCTGCATCTTTACCAGCATTACATGGTGTCACTATTTTGTGCACTTGTTCTAATAGAGGTGTAGTGATCTCTCATCGTAGTCTCAATTGGCATTTTCCTACTGTTAATGATGTTTTAGCATCTTTTCATGTATTTATTGGTTATCAATATACCTTCTTAGGTAAAATATCTCTTCATGTCTTTTGTCCATTTTTAATTGATCATTTTTTAATAGTTGAATAGTTATTTTTTTTATTTTTTTCAACATTTATTTATTTGTTTTTGAGGGACAGAGAGAGACAGAGCATGAGAAGGGGAGGGGCAGAGAGGGAGACACAGAATCCAAAACAGGCTCCAGGCGTCGATGTGGCAGCACAGAGCCCTACTCGGGATTCGAACTCACAAACCATGAAATCATGACCTGAGCCGAAGTCGGATGCTCAACAGACTGAGCCACCCAGGCACCCTCTCTGTATTTTGTTTCTGCTTTCTCTTCCCTTATTTCCTGGGGTTACTTGATTATTTTTTAGAAATCCATTTTTATTTATTTATGGTGTTTTTGAGTGTCTCTTTTCATAGATTTTTCTAATGGTTGCTCTAGATATTTCTATATAATATATATATATATATATATATATATATATATATATACACACACACACACACACATATACATATATATACATATATACACACACATATATACATATATACATATATACACATATATATATGTACATATGTATTAGAGACTTTAGAGTCTAAATGTTAGAATGCCAAATTCAGTGAAATTTATGTGGAGCAAGAATCATTGCAAGTCCGTGGACTCTTAATAATTCCAAAAATCGTATGAAAGTAACTACCATTGTAAGTGTCATGTTTAACAAGTCTAAATTCTCATTTATCTGGAATACTTGTACTTCACTTTCTGTGTACGTTCTGTGTACTTACCATGGTGCTCATCTGTTGCTCCACAATGTCTTAGGGAATCTTTGGCTTAAGATAGTCTTTTAGATGGAAAGGGTTTTAAAAAAGAGAGAAATATTTTCCTAGAGTGATTTATAAATCTGTAAACCTACCCATGGCCACACAATGTCATCTAAATGACATCTGTTCACTACCAAGAAATCTGAAAAGCTAGTTTCCTATCATTGCTGCCCTTGCCACTAATCTGCTCTAAAATGTGCACACTGGCTGTTCTTCATTGTGCCGCCTAGCTGCGTGCCCATGGCTGAGATGGCCACACCAGATTGACTTGTCCCCGTTCATTACAGCTCAGTTTTATAGCCATAGCCCTTCCACTTGTTATTACTTTGTGGCAGAAAATTCTCCCATTAGTTCAAGTCCGAGCACTTGTCCCTGTCAGACCAAAGCCCACTTCAGCCCTGTGCCATTTTGGGGATTCGTTCACTTTAACTTCCTAGCTACAATCAAAAAGGAAAAAAAAAAGTGAAGTTAATTCTTTGCTTTTCTTGCTATAAATACTTCATCAAGTCACGTAGGTTGAGAGCTGATACATGTAAGTTAAAAGAACTGAAACCATTTTTTGTGAGTCCTTATGCTTCAAAGAAATAAATCCTTTTTCCCTGTCACTCCCAACTCTTTCCTTCCTCTGAGTTTAGTTTGTACATTTAACTTTTCTTAAAATATTCTTCAATTTTAATCCAGTGAGTAATTCATATTACTACATTCATCCATTCATTCATTTTAAAAATAATTCCTCCAGTGAAAGCATTACACATTACCAAATGTCTGAGAATGAGTGCTGATGCCTTTTCATTACTAATGAAAGAGAAAACAATAATTTGCACACTTGTAGGCACTTGATATATCAGGTAGAGTTTGACCCGATGAATACATCCTCAAACAGTGCTTTTCAAACTTTAATATGGGGGTGTTGTTAAATCCAAACTGTTTTATAGGTATGACATAGGGCCTCAGACTTGCCATTTCCTGGAAACCAGTCAAAATGATACAATCTGAGTGGCAAGGTCCTAGGTAATTTCAACTGAATATATCATCTTCAGGCAATCTATGTTGTCATTTTTTTTGATATCTGATTATTTTAATAACAACCCTTGAAAATAATATAGGACAAGTAAAGCACAATCCTGGAAGAAGAGTTCCCTCTGGGTAAAAATAAATGAATGTTTATTCTGTTTTAAATGGTATCACTACCATTATTCCTTTTATTTTACCTTTAAATTAATTCCACACAGCTTGAATTAAGAATTCATCATTTTGTCTTCTTCAGATTTGTCTGTTTAAAAACGACTAATGCAACAGTTGATTGTTTAAGTAATATTCTCTTGAAGGATTTGTCTGATATATATTATTTAAATAATGGGGCGCCTGGATGGCTCAGTTGGTTAAGTGTCTGACTTTGGGTCAGGTCATGATCTCGCAGTTCACGAGCTCAAGCCCCGCATCAAGCTCTGTGCTGTCAGCTCAGAGCCTAGAGCCTGCTTTGTATTCTGTGTCTCCCTCTATCTCTGTCCCTCCCCCACTCACACTCTGTCTCTTTCTCTCTCAAAAATGAATAAACATTTAAAATTGTTTTCAATAAAACAATAAATATTAACAAAGATATGGATATAGATAAATTCTCATTTACTGTAAATACTTGATGTGTGTTAACTTAAAAAAAAAGACCAGATTATTTTGTGTTAAGATAAATTATTGAAATTCAATTTTCTGCAAACCATTCGAGTATTCATATTCTTACTTATGTGATGACCTATTATTTTATATCATTTATCACTATTTTAATAATTTCTATAATTTTCTTATAATATTTAATTTCATTGAAAAATTATAAATAATTATCTGTATAAAGGTTTTTTTAAGCAAATTTGATTTCCTAATAGCACTGTAGCCTTAATTATACTTCAAAAATGACAAGGCCACTTAGAAATACTAATAAAACATATTGAATATTCCTTTGTAGTCTATTGATCCAAAGGAGAAAATTATTCTTTATACTAAACAGCTCTGCATCTTGTGGAAGTGGAAACAGATACAGGCTCATTAAAAAATATGTATTTAAATCATTTGCAAGATCCAAATTATACAAGAATTTAGCTTCTAAGAAATTAATCCCAAACTCTAAAATTTTGTACAACATGTAATTCTCAGATAGCTTGTGCCTTTCTTAGTTGAATTTTTGTTTCTATACTAGCCACTTTCAATATCAACCAGGCAGGAAAGTTTTACTAATATTTTACCTCTCGTAATTCTACTCCTAACACCCCCAGGGCGGTTGATTTATGAAATGCAGTTACACAGTAGTAAATTTTTAAAGAGATACACTTAAATAGTGCACTTTGGGAAGCTATCCATTAATATCATATAAAACTTTTCAATCCATTGTCTTTTATTTCCTTTTGTTACCACAAGGGTCAGAGATACAGCTTTAGTGTAAATACAGTTTTCTTAGTTCATTCAGATCTTCAAGTACAGTTATCTCCTTAAAAATTGTTCAAGCAGGGCAACTGGTTGGCTCAGTCTGTTAAGTATCAGATTCAGTTTCAGCTCAGGTCACAATCTCACAGTTTTGTGAGATCAAGCCCCACATCAGGCTCTGTGCTGCTAATGCAGAGCCTGCTTAAGATTCTCTCTCTCTCTCTCTCTCTCTCTCTCTTTCTCTCTGTGCTCCTCCCCTGCTTGGTCTCCCTCTCTCTCTAAGTAAATAAATAAATAAATAAACTTTAAAAAATGTTGTTCAAGTATAACATAAATAGTCAAGAATAACATTATCAGTTTTCTATTTCTTACTATGTAATGGTATCTTAATGGGCATTAGAATTTTGTTGCAGTTTCAAACCATAAAGACACTAGTAGTTTCTTATTAAAGAAATTCCATTTTTCTTAGTATTTGTGAAGATTTTCTTTAGGAAATGATTTCAAGACCATTGAGAAACAACATAGTACAGTTAGTCTCATTAATTTATAGTTTCAACTCCATTCTGACTTAAGATATTTTGACATAACTCACTCGTCCTATTAACCCCCATATTCTAAAAGAAATAATAACAATGAGTGTTTACTTTCCTATACCTATCTATATACAAGCATTAAACTAAAAGTATCAAGTCCTAAGTCTAAGAGATTTGGTGAAGCTCAAAATCCGGAGGCACATCTCAAAAGTTCATGTCAGAATTCAAGATTTTATGAGTAAGAAATAGGAATCTAACCAAGAAAAATTTGCCAGCTGAGATAATTAATATGACTAGAGTCCAGAATAAAAGGATTGGCACATCTAATATAACCCATGCTTATTATTATCCATGCTGGTTTTTTAATATTGTAGAATTCATCGCCATGAACTGCTTTGCGTTTTTGATTATTCAAATGCTTTATCTTATTCATGATAACTAAAGTGTCACTGTTTTCTCCAAGGAGTCTGATAAATATTAAAACACTATATCTTTGGTTAAATGTTACAACCAGTATACCATCTTATAATAAATGTTGTCTAAAATTATGTGTTAACTTACTTCTTATAATTGGTTTTTATGTTGTTTTTCAAAAACTCCTAGCATAGAGAAGTGAAAGTAGGCACAGAGATGGACACATGCTGGGTATAAATAAAATAATAATGGATACTTTAGTTAAGTGGCTGAGAGCAGTGACTCAGCAGCCAAATTGCCTGGGTTTGCATTCAAACTTTATCATGCTCTTGGCCTTAAACTTCACCACTCTGTGGTTAGTTTCTTTATTAGTACAAATGAGAGTAGTCTTTCCTTTTAGGTTTGTTGTGATTGTGAATAAACTAATACATTCAAGAACGTATGCCAGTGCCAAAAATAATAAATAATCTTTAAAGGGTAGCTATTATTAGTCAACAATTACATTTGTGTTGATGATTTTCTCATGATGTTGCTTACTTTGTATATGCAGTCACTAAGTGATTTATCTTTCAGATTCTGAGATATTAACTGCAACTATCTGAATAATAATTTTGTTCTAAATAGCAAGTGATAAAAGACCCAAATAATTTCCCTAACATTTGGCTCAGATTCACTTCACTTAAAAATAACCAAAATTGATTTCCTCGGTAAGTCCTCTTTATTTTGGACAATATCAGTTTTATTTGGGTTCTATGAACTCATTCTCTGTCATTCGTATACAATGGTTAGGGCTGGTAGCTTGCCCCTGCACATCATTGTCCTGTTGCCAGATTGCCCTTCTACAGCACAGAACTGGAAAAAAAAAGTTTAATGACTCAGTGTTTCCGCAGTGCTCTCGGGGAGAGGATAATTATTGACATACACTTTCATCATCCGTGGGATAATTAAAGGCAAACTGATTGTGGTCTCAGATAAGAGTTACCGAGGTACTCACATCTGAACTCACACTTAGGAAAGCTCTTGTACCTTTGGCTTTAGATTTGCACACCAATCCACAGAGCCAGCAGTGCAGAATATAACAGGTGTTGGTGTGGAAATGTACAGTCTCTTTGTGCCTTATTAAATATATGACCTGGGTAAGTATATTATAAACTTAAAGTTAGACTATTCGAAGGAAATGTGCAGTTGGTTGGATATTACATGCAGAATTTCTGAAATTATAGCATATTTTGATCCAGTGGGTTTGTCTGTTTCCTTGTTGTTTTCCAAACTAGAATTCCCATAGCTGAAGGAGGAGAAAAGATACTTAAAAAAAATAACTATGTATGGCTCAGCTATATATTATCAGAAAAACAAATAATGATGCAAAATGGGAAGAGGTGCTAATCAATACATAAGGGATGTACCGGGCAGTATGATTGTTTGAGCAACCCAAATAATTGATAGAAATAGGTGAAACACAGCTTTGCATTTGGCTGAAACCAAAAAAAGGGAAAAATATTGTGACTGGGGAATAATGATTTTTCCAGATTCTGTAGAATAATAGTATAATTTTAGATAATATATAATGCCCTCTGTCTAAATTTAGAATACATTATAGACCCTATTTTGATAAAACTGGAATGTGTAACTACCTATTCTAAAGTAGTTGAATTATTCTTCATTTCTGTTAATTTCTTAAAGAAGTCTAATATGTAATATATGTGTATTTTAAAAATTATTAAATATCAAGAAAAATGGTATTTAATGGGCATTATTCCCTACCAGTGTTATGTTACGGAAGTTACAAAGTACTTGTATATAGTTGTGAATATAACTTTGTATTTTTAGTTTAATACTTAATACAGCAGGACTTTGTAAATATCTACGTCTAATCAAAACTAGCTTAATGAGATATCAGAACTAGATAGCACACTGCTATATATGAGAAATTACAACCTCAAATTTGATTCAAATGCTGTGTATTGTGAACACTAGTTAACTAATTTAAAGTTCACAAGCATATCACCATCTCTACACTAGGGAAGTTCCCTTGTCTGTTAAAAAAAGGGACTAATAATAAATTGAACAATCTGAAATTTCCATTTTATACATCGAAATGATCAAATACCAGCAAGTTCATATGTTTCAAACCTTGACGTTCCAGTTTCTTTGAAAACAAAATTGATACAGAGGTAGTGCCTTTGAATGTTAATTTGTATTCATTTCAGCATTGCTGTAATAGCAGGGGAAATTGTCCAATAAATTATGATATTAAAACTATGCCTTAAGATAATAACAACAAAACTAAGTATAGTATTAAGTGGAAAGAAAAACTAGAGTGCAGGGTTGTTTTTTTTTTTTTTTTTTGTATTATAAGGGAGATATAGATAGATGATAAAAATAGAGATAGAGATAGATTATGGATATAGATATGGACACATGCTCATATTTTAACTTCTTTGATATTAAAAACCTTCAGAAGGCAGGAGCTCTTCTGCATGGGGAGAAATGATAATTTGTTTTAAGGTGGACAAGAAAGAAGTTTTTTTTGTTTGTTTTTTTTTTTTTTTTTTTTTTTTTTTCAGCTATAATGTTTCAGTGTGAATAATTGTGAAGTACTTGAATTCATTCAAAAGTTATAAATTAAAATGAGGAGCATCTGGGTGGCTCAGTCGGTTAAATGTTTGACCCTTGGTTTTGGCTCAGGTCACATCTCACAGTTTGTGGGTTCAAGCCCTGCATCAGGCTCTGCGCTGACAGAGCCTCTCTGTCTCTCTCTCCCTGCCCCTCCCTGGCTTGCTCTCTCACTCTCTCTCTCTCTCTCAAGAAGTAAATAAACATAAAAGTTATAAATTAAAACCAAAGAAACAGCTCATTTGTCTTTCTTTTCCTCATGCCTCTTTCTTTTTACCTGGTCTTTTACCTCACTCTAGTTGCATTGAGTACATACAACTTTTTTCTGTTTGAAGTGTTTAGAACTTTAGATTTTCCCTTAACCTTCTAGATTTTTCTAATATTCAGACTTCCAAAACTTCAGTATGTAGCAGAATTCGTGCTCAACTCCATCAATGACTCATCATTATCCAAGACGCAAGAGAAGAGGTAGTAACACAGTTTACTTATTAACTTATTATCCATTTAGATTCTGTTTAAATTCCTCTCTTTTGGTTTTCCCCCTTTGTACCTCAATGTCAAACTTTTCAAGAAAGACACACCCATTGGGGATACCTCATTAACATTTAAGGAAACATCTACAATGAGAGGTCTCAAACCACATCAATGTGTGCAGGTCCTTATCAAGGCCTCCTCTACAGTTTCTTGCTTTGGCTTAGATATCAACCCACAGAACAGTAACTTGTGACAATTGTAGCAAGGTCTTACTGCATCAGACGTGCCATACCCACACAGAAAAATTCACCTGTGAATATTCATCCAAATGAGAGCTCTGAGCCTAGGAAAATCTCAGTTTCTTTGGGCATCACTTTCGTATACAGTCTTTATTAATTTCCCCACAGTTCGAGTGACTACATCATGTAGACCTTTGAGAAGATGATAAACCATTTATTGATGAGGTTTTATTGAGAGGCTTGAAGAGCATAAGGACATAATGTGATTTACATGTTTTTTAAATGAACCTCTGGCTACTCTGTGGAGAACATAATTTGAGGGGGAAAAAATGGAATTGAGTGTATTGGTGATAAATTTCTTCCCAAGAAAGTGCAAGTGGAAAGCAGGCTGGAGTAAATTGTTTGCTTACTGACTAGGGTGATATTTGTTCTCAAAACTGAGATTTGAAACAAGATAGCAGAAGAGAAGTTTTGATAATGAGCATGAGATAAATTTGGACTGTGTTGAGTCTTTTGCTCCTAGGACATCCTAATTGTTTCATAGTGATAATATTTTGTTACACTAGAGAGAGGACTCAGATGAAGATATAAATTTAGTTTTCACCAAAGGATATATACATAAGTATTCTTTTTAAAATACATGTTTATTCCTAATATAACATAAAACTGAAGACATTCTGTTAAATACTATTTGTTTTAGAAAAAAAAGAAGACTTCTTTTACTTTATTCTCCAATTTAAAACCCAATTCTGGTCAGATTGGGCCATCACAACTGTAGGAACATTCATGTAGTATTATTGGTGAACTTGTTGAGCATGGACTGGCTTAACAGTGATAGTCTAGGGGCCACAGTCTTGGGAGACGGACCCACACTTTCATCGGCATTACTTCCAGAAGCCCCACCAGGTTCTTAACAGTGAAAATTCAGAACGATTCCCTTGTAGAGCTGGTTTGGGAAAGGGAAAACAATCATTTTGAAATATCCACCACCTTTCCAATAATAAGGGGCTAGTCTCCAGGAGGAAAGAGTTTCACAACCCTAGTCCCAGGTAGAGGAAGGACACTCTTACTCTCAAATTCCCTGTCATCTTCAGATCTCCTCTAAACGATGCTACCAAGGAAATCAATAGGGGTCAGGACTTCAAGGAGGTGTATTGAAAATGAGGTAGTCAGGAAAGGGAGTAAGGAGGAGGGGGAAAAGCTGTACCACTGGAGAAATACTTGTGAGGATCACAGCCAAGAGACACAGTCTCCCCAAAAGACTGCAATTTAATCACAAAACTATACAAAACTCCCCTCCCAACACACCTTATTACCATACCAACAGGGTTCCTGTATATTGACAATGAATTACAGGGTAAAGCGCTATAGAATGCAGATTTCATCTGAGGTAGTTATCTTAAGGAAATTCCAAGACAAAAACAAGGATACTAGAGGAATTTGAAGCCTTGACACTCACAGTCTCAGCAAATTCATTAGAGCCCAGCCAGTAGCCAGAATAACATAGAACATCACACTACAGCCCTATTTACTTCAGTTCCTTTAACCCAGAATATCATGTCTGCCTTTCAAAGGAAAAGAAAACAACAACAGCAAAGCACAATTACAAAGCATACTAAGTGACCAAAAAAAAAAAAAAAAAGTAGTGTGAAGAGCCAAACTATGCCTCAGAACAAAACTCAGATAAGACACAGATTTTGGAATTGCTACACAGGGATTTAAAATAACTATAATTAGCATTAGTATGAATGAAACACACAAAAACAAAAGATAAGTGGGAAAGTGCATTGGAATGACTCTAGGTAGAAGTTCAGGGACCAAAGAGTCGGCCATGTAGACTTTAAATTTTATCCGAAAATTACCTGAGAAGGAAACATATTTCAGAGAAATATTTTCTGCCATTGAGATTTGCTGAAAGCGCTATTTGAAATATCAAATAAGGTATGGAAAATGGGGTCATCAACCATATGATATAAAAAAATCTGAGTTGAGAGGATATAGAAAATGTTTTATAAGAGGAAGAAGCCAGTTCTAACGTTTAAAAAAAAGTGTTGAGCAAATGCATATATGTGTATTGTATGTTTATTTCTGGAAAGTAAATATATTCATATTGATTAGGTATATTACATCTTTTTATGGAACTGTAAAATAGATCCTTAAGAATTCACTAGAAGAGCCTTTAGATTATGCTTAAAGTTGAGATAATGGCTTAAATCAATGCTATCCAAAAGTGACTAAATAACAAATCATTTCCGGCACTTTCAAAAGCATATAACCATGCCAAATTTATTAAATCCGAATTTCTGGATGTTGGTTGTGGATATAGGCATTTTATTTTTTAGGTTTTTAAAGTTTTTTTTAAGTTCTCCAAATGATTCAAATACAAAGGTGTTTGAGTATTGAGAAGTACTGATTTAAGTAACCCAAATGATAAAAGGATTATACAAAGGTTAGTTAACAAAAATTGGTAAAAGTGGGAGTGATGATGACTTATATAGTCCATAAAATAATATTTCAGAATTGGAATGAATGCAAATAAGTGAATAAATATTCAGTGCATCTTTTTTTAAAGTTCATTTCTTTATTTTGAGAGAGAGAGAGAGACCACAGGTGAGAGAGAGGCAGAGAGAGAGGAAGAGAGAATCCCAAGTAGACTCTGCATTGTCAGCCCAGAGCCTAACATGGAGCTCCGTCTCATGAATCGTGAAATCATGACTTGAGCCAAAATCAAGAGTCAGACACTTAACTGATCAAGCCCACAGGCACCCTTGTGTAACTTTTTTTTTGCAGTATTCAAAATATGTTGTTTATTTGGTAGGTACAATGAAATCAATAGCAGTAATACTCAGAAATCTAAGAAGTGATTTTTCCGGAATTGATACTAAAATATTTGCCACTCAGCAGTGAACCTTTGTTTAAGCCAATTCATTCAAAACATTTTCAGATTAATTTAAATATTATAATTCCTTAATGACTAGAAAGAAAAAAAATGGGGTCTTTTGGAACATCTTCATCATTTTGATATTGGTTATCAGGTCAAAAGTGGCAAACTTTAATAAAATTAGTGATTATGGGGAAAATATACTGATTATGGGGAAAATAAAAGTATTAATAAAATGCATTGGGGGATAGGATAAATACTGTTATTCTGGTTTATGTTCCTCCCTATTGAATACATGCATTTAGTAGCCCCTCTTTTGTACATCCTATTAAAGATTATTTTCTTAGCAAATGACAGAAACCCAACTCAAATAGCTCTAGCCAAATGGAATTTTATTGTAAACACTGAATACCCACACAGTTACAAGATCAAAGAACCGAGAAGGAATCTTTGTTGCCGGGGGTCCCGTTGAGGGAGTGGTGGGTAGTGGTTGCATGCCATTGTCTTATTTTTGCCTTCATTTTGCCAAGAAGTTCTTGCTAAATGGTTCCAAGTGTAGTTTTGCAATATCAGCAAAAAGAAAAAAAAATTCTTTCTCCCAGTGTTTATATAGTAGTTCTGGAAAATTTTTTTCCTGCTACAAGTTGGTCATTTGTCTATCCCTAAAGATTTGTTTCATATATAGCTAGACCTATACCACATGGCCATTGCTATGTTTTCTGTAACTAGAATACAGAGGTTGGGAAAATTTATATGCAGAGCAAAAAATAAACTGCCACAGTTCACTCTGCAATGATTAAGAAAATAGTATAAGTATTGAGTTAACCATCTCTCCATTTTATCAATAACCCATCTTGAAAAAAATCAATGCCCATTTCTTCCTTTTTGAATTATGTTACTATAAACAATAAATCTGTATTTCCCCTAAAGGCTCAGCAATGTTGAGCACTACACAGTATTAAATTTATTTTATATTGTGAGGTACCAAATAGAAACTACTGATGAGTTAGTCAGATAATAATAATTCTTCTTTTCCCTTAAATCAGTACTTTTCAAACTTGCTTCTAACAAGTTTGCAAATGTTGATGAAGATGCCGGTCTGGAGGTCACAGTTTAATACCTACTGCCCCTATCTCTGCAATCTATATCAATATGTTAAGAAATGTTTCCTTTCATAAGTTGATTCAACCTTATAACATCATGATTACCAGGAAATATGTTAAAATAATTTATGATGAATAAATAGTGGTAAAATCTTATAGATGATTACAAAGGATTCAGGAAATATTGAGGTTTGTTAGGTCAAGGTGCAATAAGTAATATAAAATCCAAATAAAGTTGACTTTGACAAAAACTGATTTTACTGATTCAAGTGTTAAAAATATCCAGGGATGGTGTTGGCTTCCATCAAGACTCAAATAATGTCACCAAGGTTGGAGGTTTCTTTTTCTATACTTCTCTTCTGCAGATTTCATTCTCAGATTATGATGAATGCCTTTCCTTTGCATTCATCTAACTAACATGGGTGTCTCCAGACACTCCCCCAGTGGTCCAAAAGGTAGTGGAAGTCACAACCTCTCCTTAACCAGAGCGTGCAGGAGAATAGAGCATGTATCTTATTTGCCATATTTGTTCATGCTTCGCTGGTCCTGCTTGGTTATCCAGTCCATCCCCCTAGGCTAAGAGGATGCAATACACTGATTCACATGAGGAAATCAAAGACCACTTCTGTAGCCAAAGGTGGGAAAAACTCTCCTCAACCATAATGCGTCAAGAGTCAGAGGATTGCTTCCTCTAGAAGAAAATTGAGATACCAGTTTATCAAAAGAGGTGTCACTCCTGACTAGATTGAAGAGGAAAGAAGCTGATGTCTTAACCATGCTAGTTAATTAATATCAGTTATATCATCCTTATTAGATAGTTGTAATCCTATACATGAGCAAATACATTTTAACACATATACATCAAAAGGAGGGAAAAACAAGCTGATCAATTAAACTTGCAATTATATTCCATTAATTTTTTTTTCCAATGTTTATTTATTTTTGGGACAGAGAGAGACAGAGCATGAATGGGGGAGGGGCAGAGAGAGAGGGAGACACAGAATCGGAAACAGGCTCCAGGCTCTGAGCCATCAGCCCAGAGCCCGACGTGGGGCTCGAACTCACAGACCGCGAGATCGTGACCTGGCTGAAGTCGGACGCTTAACCGACTGCGCCACCCAGGCGCCCCTGATTAATTTTTTAATGTTTATTTGTTTTTGAGAGAGAGAGAGACAGAAACAGAGACAGAGCATGACTGGGGGAGGGACAGAGAGAGAGGGAGACACAGAATCCAAAGCAGGCCGCAGACTGTGAGCTGTCAGCACAGAGCCTGGGGCGGGGCTTGATTTCATGGACTATGAGATCATGACCTCGTAACCCGAGCCGAAGTCAGAGGCTCAACCAACTGAGCCACACAGGTGCACTGATATATTCCATTTAATTAGTCATCATTAGGGGAGTGATTCTCAAACTTCAGCAAGTTTTATGAAGAACCTTAAAATTTTATAAATATGCAGATTTTGGTTTCTACCCCCAAATATTCTTACTCACAAAGAATATAGTGGTTCTTCATTTCTTTTTTTTTTTAAAAACACTGCAAATAACTCTTCATTCAATCAAGCCCCATAACATACAGTGCTGAAAATGTTTTTCATTCAAAATTCATCTTTAAGTTCAGATTTTAAATGTAAAATTCAGGCAAAGTAACATGGTATACATGTTAGACTGTTTTTATTGTACGAGTGAAAGCAAATTCATAGAACAAGAAAAGGAATTTTTAGGTTTATGGCGGGGAGGATTAAAATAAGCTTAGTAGGATCAGTATCTTCAGGCAGTTTGTGGACTCTCACTGCTTTAGACTCCCTACTCTCAGCCATGAAATGACTATAGCCTCTGAATTTACAATCTCACACCACCAAATGTATGGAAAAGAGAGAAAAATGAAAGCAACTCCAACAAGTGTATTCAGTGTCTCTTTGATTCTTATTAGGCAGGCAATGCACTTATCCCTGATCCAAAAGTATTTGCTGGAAGAATGAAATGTATGGAATGACCAATCAGAGCCAAGGATATTGTCAATTTACTCTGCCCTCACAGATTGGAGTGGGGGAGGTGTGATATCTCAAATGAAAATCAAAAGACTTTTCTTAAATGAATGGGGAAATGGATTTTGTGAACAAAGTCAACCTGATAGAGTGTAATGTGATGTATTTCTTTTGATGACATTAAAAATTACCACAAACGTAGAGGCTTAAATCAACACAAATGTATTATCTCACTGTTCTGCAGATCAGAGGTCTGACATGGGTCTCACTGAGCTAAAATGAAGGTGTTGAGATTTTTCTCTGAAAGCTTTGGGCCAGGGGTTTCCTTGTGTCTTCTGTTGTTGACAGAATTCACTTCTTTTTTGCGGTAAGACTGAAGTCCGCATTTCCTGGCTGGCCTTCAACTAGGGGCCGTTCCCAGTTTCTTGAAGCAACCCTTGTTCCCTGGTTTATGGCTCACTTTCTCCCCTTTCTGTACCTTCCAAGCCAACAACAGAGTTGAATCTCCCTCATGCTTTGTACCTCGCCTAAGTTTTATCCTGTCTTTTCTCTCCCTAACTTTACCCGGGAAAGATTTCTCTGCCTTTAAAGACTCATCTGATGAGCTAGATAAGTCCCCATCTTATGATATCTACTTTAATCACATCTGCAAAGTTCTTTTCCCCTGCAATATAACATATTCACAAGTTTGGGAAATTCAGGCACAGCCTTTTTTTTTTTTTTTTTTTTTTTTTTTTTTGGTGAAGGTGGATCATCATTCCATCTACCACACATTGAATGTTGTTATAAATTGAATTTCCGTGCTTCATTTTTCAATATTGTTTTTGTTAACTCTATAAACGTAAATTCTGGCTTTATTGGTAAGTCATAAACTGTGAAGATTTTACTACTTGCAAGCTAATAATTCCTTGTCACAACACTAATTATATGTATTTATAATATATACATTTATAGTAATAAATATATTGATATTTGTTATATACATTATATATGTTAAATGTATATAATAAATATATATTCTAAATGTATAAATAAGTTTATGATTTATAAGTATTTAGTTTATAATATATTATATATATGTATATCCTGTCAACACACATAAACAGATATAAATGTGGATGTCTTACAGAAAGACACAAAACTGTTGGAGAAAAAAATCAGTCCTTTTATTAATCACAACAGAACAACAGCCAGAGACTATCTTGTTGTGATGACGGTTGGACATAACCTGTACGCACAGTGGAGTATGTACCACAGTAAAGTAACCACAAAATTAGGAGTTGTTGAGCTTTTACGGGGCTGCTGGCATATCTCCCCATTCTCTCCTCCAAGGAGATAGATTACACAGTACTCTTAAATATAGGTAAATCTCCTCTGGGGGAAAAGAAGGCAGGTGTCTTAGATTTATCACTAAGGACTGTAAGCAAATGTCTCTGAAGAGTAGGAAGGAAGGACTTGATCTCCAAATCTTTCGGGGGGTGGGATACACTAACACTCGCTTCTAAGGCATGTCTGCTATCCAAAGGTCTTTTGCTCAGAATGTCCAGATCATACAAAAACACCCTAAATTTAGGAAGGATATGTCTCCCACCATTGATGTGCTTATTTTAATAATTCTCTATATGAATAAAAACCAGATTATTCAAAACTTCAAATATAAATGCAACTTTAAGTGGAGGAAGTGTTGTCTCTTTGATAAAATATAGATTCACTTAGAAGTAGACAACTGCCATTGCTTTAAAATCATACTTTGTAGTTTAATATGTATATTAGACACTATATATGGGACTATCTCTAGCTACATTCTATATATGAATACTAAGAATGGATCACATACTGCAGTTTTCACTATGTGGCAATGAAAACAAGGGCATGGTGTACATTAACTTCAACCAAAACTCAGGGTATTTGAATTTGCCAAGAATTTTGACCTGGGTAATTATTAAGTCTTCAAATCATCAGTGAACTCTTGTGGAAAATTACTAAATCTTCAAATCATCAGTTAATTCTACTGGAAAGGTATTTTATAATATATAAGAGAACTTCCATTTCTCTGATTTAGTTATAAAGCATCAAGTAAAATATATTTATTTAAATATATACTTTTAATCTATGTATGCTTATATATATATCTACGCATATATATATATATATATATAATCTTTAAAAATTACCAATAAAGATACCCTCATGCTTATTATTAGATAGTGTCTCATCTAAGATGTGAAATCAAAAGTAAGTAATTTCTAATCTGTGCAACCTAAGAACAGAAATATCCTCCACTCATTGTAAAGTGGTTTCTTAAATCTTATTGTATATTGTCAAAAATGAAGTATAAAGATGTTAACATTGAATTTACTCTGAATAATACTTCAGTTGTTTTTGCTCTGTTATCTGTAAGCTGTTGCTTTATCTCAGATTTTATCATCATCGACAAAAATCCTTACCTTCTCATGAAGCCTAGAAATGTTGTTTGTTTCATTTAAATAGAGCAGATTCAAATTCTTATTATTTTTGATGCATTGTTTTCACTCCCTTTAGAAAAGCAAATGTAATGTTTGCTACCACAAAAACTTGGGCCAGATGAACAATAAAATACAGTAATCCAACAGAAGGAACCAGCGGCTTTTCACATTTAAGTATATTCTTTATTCCACACATTGAAATGGCATCTCATTTTTCAGTGAGTCCCAGAACAGCAGGCATATACAACTCCATCAAAGCACATGAATCAATAGACTAAACAAGTTACACTGTAGCCGTTTATACATCAAAACCACTTGTCTATTTCTTTGAGCAATATCATCAAAATCAATATATCCCCCAATCTACAGCTATTCCCCAAACTAGTCTTTCATATTATATATTCAAACAGCTGTAAACAAATTAATAAATTGCTGTGGACTTTTGTTTTCTCTCCTCCTGAATTTTAATTGATTTGTATCACCGGAAAACCCATGCAGGCTTGTTAGCTTGGCTTTTTTTCCCCCTTTTATGGCATGAAGACATATACAATGAATAACAGCTTCAGCCTCACACTTCACTAACCACTTGTAGTTTTGATGTTAAACTCAAAGAGAGTTCTGTTAAACGCTTAGTGTGTAATTTTCTTCTATCATTGAAACACAAAGCAAAAGAGTTTTCTTATCTAGACCACAGTGATGAGTCCTATAATGCCAGTGAAGCACAAAATGTACAGATGCCATTAGAAGGCATCCAATCTATGCCAGCTAATAAAGGAGTGATTCGGTAACTGACATCGGCAAAAACTAGAATATGCAAGAACGGTTAATTACTAAATCTCCTACTTGCATGTTATATTAAGGAAATTACCCCATTGAATTCCTTCTTCCTTTTAGTGTTTTTGTTTGTTTCTTTATCGGTGCTGTGTTTTGTGTTCTTATAGTGAAACGGTATTATTTAAGTTTGGAATATTATGCCTAGAAAAAAAAAATTCAACCAACCCAACAGTTTAACTGTATTTAATCTTTTGTTGCTGTGAAAAATAATTAGGTTGATTTCAGATGAGGCTTGGGTTTGATACAATCATAGATATAAAATCACTGATATTGTGGGGTAGTAGACAAGAGAGCATAAAAGGCAAAGGATTTGGAATTTGGATGCAATGTAGCTGTTAACCATTGTCGTGGGACTGGTGTTAGCCATGTCATGGGACTGGTGCTAGTCACAGGTTGTTCAACTGTTAAGTGTTGATGCTTATACGTACCTCTTATGGTTGTTTCCAAGGTTAAAGATGAGCTGTTATGAAATATTTTGCACAAAATACAATAAAATATTTTTTGTGTATATCCTCATCCCACCATATTTGTTTGCTCAAGTAATCGACAGAATCATAGCTCTTTTATGTTAAGCATTGAGTGGACAGGAATCTCAGGGAATTTGTCAGGGTCATACAAGATCCCATGAAAACAACTTCAGTCAGTCATTTCTTTACTTGTGTTAGGTCAGAAATACAACACAACCACTGTCTCCCAATAAAAAATGAAAACGTAAGTATTGGTTTGCTTATGCTCTTAATAATTTCTGCCTTTGGGGTTTATATTTGAGAAGGATTCCAGAGTTGTGAACAGGTGATACAGGAATCAACGCAAGTACAGTTATACCTCCACTTTAAAAATCTTAAATAAAGAAGATGTGCAGTGCACTGAATGTGTCCCCTCCAAATTCATATGTTTAAATCCTAACCCCTAATGTGATGGTATTAAGAGATGGGGCCTTTGGGAAGTAATTAGGTCATGAGGGTGGCACCCTCATGCATGGGATTAATGCCTTTATAAAAGGAATCCTAGAGAGACCTCTTGCCCCTTTTTTTTCACATCATGTGAGAACACAGCAAGAATATGGCTGTCCATGAACCAAGACGTGGTCTATCATCAGATATTGAATCCGCTGTGCCTTCACATTGGCCTTCCTAGCCTCCAGAACTACGAAAAATAGATGCTTGGTGTTTAAGCCACACAGCCCGTGGTATTTTTGTGACAGCAGCCCAAATGGACTAAGACAGACAAGTTGCCAAAATAAAAGCTCAACAGTAGCTCTACTTGTTTTCTGTTACTCCTGTAACACACTGTTAAACTCAGTTGTTTAAAACAGCACGAATTCGTTATCTCACAGGTCTGTAGGTTTCAAGTCTGACACTGGTCTCACTGGGTAAAAATGTTAGTTGGCAAGGCTGCTTTTATTCTTTATAGAGAACTGAATTTAGGGCACCTGGGTGACTCAGTCGGTTAAGCCTTTGACTTTGATTCAGGTCATGATCTCGTAGTTTGAGCCCCATGTCAGGCTCTGTGCTTGGGATTCTCTCTCTCTCACTCTCTCTCTCTGGCCCTCCCCTGTTCTCTCTCTCTCTCTCTCTCTCTCTCTCTCTCTCTCTCTCTTTCTCTTTCTCAAAATAAATAAAAATAAGACTTGAAAAAAGTGAAAAAACAAAGAACTGATTTCAATTCTTTGTGGTTGGACAGAGGTCTTCATGTCCTTGCCTGATGTCAGTGGTGATTAATCTGTGGTTATAGGCTGCCAATTTTCAGCTGGTGATTTCCATGATCTGTTAGAGGCCTCTCTCTGGTTCATGCATGTGGGCCCCCAAGGTCACTAAGCCAACCAACAAGGGTGCATTAAGTCCCTTTCATGCTATAGATCTCTGTGACTTCTGCCTCATGTCTATGACTCCAGCAGAAGAAAGTTCTATATACTTAAGGGATCAAGAAGTTAGAGTTAAGCCAGATAAACCAGGATAATCTTTTTATTTTTAGGTTGGTCCTGTTAACTATATGTAAAGTCCCTTTTGTTATGTAAATAATACATTCCTGGTTCCAGGGATTAGGGTGTGAACATCTTTGGGGACTTTATTAAGCCCATTTTAGTAGCCATGTTTCAAATTGGCTTTGTATTCAAAGCTGACCACAGTGTCATGATAATAATACTTGTCTGTTACATCAAATTGTTTAAATCTATATCCTGATTTTTGTCATCTGGTAAATAAAGAGGAGGCACTGGCTGACCTCTCTGACCTCAGCTTCCTACTTTGGTCAGAGGGGTGAACATACTACTTGCTGTTACTGTGGAAAGGAGTAAACAAGGAAGTGTATTTGCCCTCTCGCTGTATCTGGCCTAAAGATTCTAAAATGGTGCTACTTTCATTAAACCACAGTGGGTTTGACTGCTCTGAATGGAGATCACCTGAATGGTTTGTCCAACATTATAATCTGTTCCTCCAAGTATAACTGACATGCTTTTCAACTGTAGGGAAAAAAATAGAGTATTTTTCAGCCTAGAGCTGTCTAGAAACTGACCAATATTTCTGCATTTCTGCAAAATGCTGAAAGAAAACATGCCAACAATACTTTACCTGGCAATATTATACCTGGCAATTTCATAATTTTAGTTCAGAAACTAAGGATGGGTAAAGACTTTCCTCAACAAAAATTGTAAGAGTTCATCATCAGTAGACGTACATTATAAGATTGCTAAGGGAGTGGGGTGCCTGGGTGGCTCAGTCAGTTGAGCATACAACTTTGGTTCATGTCATGATCTCAGTTTCTAGAGTTCAAGCCCCCTGTGGGGCTCTCTGCTGTCTGCACAGAGCCTGCTTCTGATTCTGTGTCTCCCTCTCTCTCTGCCCCTCCCCTACTCACCCTCTCTCTCTCTTTCTCAAAAATAAATAAATAAAAAACATTAAAAAAAAAGAATTGCCAAGGGAGTTTTTCAAGTTGAAATAAAAACACAAAACACGTGAAAGTATAAAATTTGCTGTGAAGCTAAGAATATAGTCAAAACTCGAATACTGCAATGGTGTGAAAAAAATCACTTTTAATTCTAATATAAAACTACTAAAAATATATGTAGCTATCATAATTTATCAATGGATACAAAGTATATACAACATATAAATTATGACAGCAATAACATAAAATATGTGTGGAGAAGGTAAAGTGTAGTTTTTGTATGAAGTTGAAGTTATCTGTTTAAAGTGAACGGTTGCAACTATAACATGTTTATGGAAGTGTCATGGTAATGATGAAGAAAAAACCTGTAGATATACACAAACAATAAAAAACAAAGAATCAAAGTATACCACTAAAGAGTATCATCTAATCACAGAGGAAGGCAGCAAAAGAGGAAAAAAGAAATAAAAGAACTACAAAACAGTCAGAAAACAATTAACAAAATGACAGTGCTAAACTCTTAACTATCACTAATTATTTTAAATGTAAATAGATTAAATTTTACAATCAAAAGCAATGAATGGCTGAGTAGATTAAAAAAAAAAAAGATCCAACTGTATACCACCTATAAGAGACTCACTTTAGATTTAAGGGCACACATACCCTGAAAGTGAAGCATGGAAAACAATACTCCATGAAAATGATAATCAGAGGAGACCAGAAATGGTTATATTTTTACCAGACAGAATATACTCTAAGTCCAAAACTGTCACTAGAGAATAAGGTCATTATGTAATGATAACAGGGTCAACTCATCAAGAGGAAAAACAATTATAAACATACATGCACACACTGGAAAACCTTAATATGTAAAACAGATATTAACAGAAGTAAAGGGAAAAACAAACAGCAGTTAATAGTGAGAGACTTTAGTATCCCATTCACAACAATGCGACAGAGAGCATCCAGAGAATCAATAATGCAATAGTGAACTTGACATTATAGACCAAATGGTCCTAATGTATACAAAACATTCTATCCAACAAGAGCAAAACACACATTTTTTTTTTCAAGTTCAAAGATATTTTCCAAGTATATCATATGTTAGGCCACCAAACAAGTCCTTACAAATTTAAGATTAAAATCATAAATATCTTTTTCCACCACAATGGTATGAAACTAGTAATCAGTAATAGGAGGAAAACAGCAAAAGAGGAAAAAAGAAATATGTAGAAGTTAATATGTAGCTTAATATGTAGAATTAATATGTAGATGTAACTCTAACATGTAGAAATTAACGCATTTCTTTTTTATTATTACTATTTTTTTTAATTGTTTTTTTTCAACGTTTATTTTTGGGACAGAGAGAGACAGAGCATGAACGGGGGAGGGGCAGAGAGAGAGGGAGACACAGAATCGGAAACAGGCTCCAGGCTCTGAGCCATCAGCCCAGAGCCCGACGCGGGGCTCGAACTCACGGACCGCGAGATCCTGACCTGGCTGAAGTCGGACGCTTAACCGACTGCGCCACCCAGGCACCCCAATTATTACTATTTTTTTAAGTTCACTTATTTATTTTGAGAGAGAGAGAGAGAGAGAGAGAGAATACAAGCAGGCTCCACACCATCAGTGCAGAGCCCGATGCAGAGCTCGAACCCACGAACTGTGAGATCATGACCTGAGCTGAAGTCGGATGCTGAAGTTACTGAGCCACGCAGCTACCTCTAAATAACACATTTCTGAACAACCAATGGGTCAAAGAGGAAATAAAGGGGAAATACACACATATCTTAAGATAAATAATAGAAATGCAACATGCCAAAACTTAAGGAATGTAACAAAAACAATTCTGTGAAAGAAATTTATTGAGATAAGTGTTACAAATCTCAAAGAAAAAAAACAACTTTATGCTTCAAGAAACTAGAAAAAGAAAAGAAAGCCTAAAAGCAGAAGAAGGAAGGAAATAATAATGATTAAAGCAGAAATAATGAAATTGAGACTTCGGAAACAATAGGAAAACAAAAAGTTGGGGTTGGGTTTTTGAAAAGATAAACAAAATCTACAAATCCTTAGGTAGACTAAGAAAAAAAGAAGACTCAAATTAACAAAATCAGAAAAGAAGACTTTGAAACCCATATCTCAGAAACAAACTGGTTCATTAGATACAATTATATACACTTACATGCCAACAGATTGGATACCCTAGAAGAAAAGGATAAATTCCTAGAAACATAGGACGTACCAACACTGAATCATAAAGAAATAGAAAATCTACACAGATCAATAAAGAAGAAAGGGATTGAGTCAGTAATAAAAAAATCTCCCAACAAAGAAAAGTCCAGGACCAGATAGCTTCACTGATGAATCATACCACTCATTAAAAAGGTCTTCTCAAACTCTTCCTAAAAGCTGAAAAATAGGGAACACTTTCAGACTCGTTTCATGAGGGCAGCATTAACCTCCAAACAAAACCAGGCACGTTTTTCAAAGAAATAGAATGTCCTAAAATTCATCTGATGTCACAAAAGACTCCAAATAACCAAAGCAATCTTAAAAATAATAAAACTGCAGGCATTTTAAAATGTAATACAAAACTATAATAATCAAAATAGCATGGCACGGGCATAAAAGAAGACATATAGAGCAATGGAACAGAACAGAGAGCCCAGAAATAAGTCCATGCATTTACAATCAATTGATCTTCAGCAAAGATGACATGAACGCAGAATGGAGAAAGGACAGTCTTTTCAATAAATGTTATTGAGAAATCTGGATATCCACATGCAGAATGAAATTAGACCCCCATCTCACAAAATATACAAAAATCAACTCAAAATGTATTAAAAACTTAAGTGTAAGACCAGAAACTGTAAAACTACTAGATGAAAACCTAAGGGAAAAGCTTCCTGACATTGGTGAGAGCAATGAATTTTTTTAGCTATCATTCCAAAAGCATAGGCAGTAAAAGCAAAGATAGACAACTGGGATTGCTTCAACCTAAAAACTTCTGCACAGCAAAGGAAGCAATCAACAAAGGGAAGAAACAATCCCTGGAATCTGAGAAAATATTTGCAAATATTTTGCAAACATTTCTCAAAAGAAGACACACAGATGGCCAACAGGTATATGAAGTATTTAATATCACTAATCATTAAATGCAAATCAAAGCCACCATGTGATATTACCTCACATGTGTTTGAATGGCTGTAATCAAGAAGACAAATGATGAGAAGTATTGACATGGATGTGGAGAAAAAAAAAAAAAACCCTGTGTCCTGTTGAAGGGAATGTATGTCAGTACGACCATTATGGGAAATATTATGGAGGTTCATCAGAAAACTAAAAATAGAACTGCTGTATGATCCAGCAACCTCACTTCTGGTTATATACCTAAAGGAAATGAAAACAGGATCTTGTAGAAGAGTATCTCCTCCCCATGTTCACTGCAGTGTCATTTGTAATAACCAACATATGGAATTAACCTAAGTGTGCACTGAAGGATGAATGAATAAAATGGTGTGTGTGTGTGTGTGTGTGTGTGTGTGTGTGTGTGTGTGTACATACAATGGGATGATATTTTTCAACCTTAAAAAAGGAAATCTGTCATGTGTGACAGTATAAAAACTCAGAAGGCATTATGCCAAGTGACTTAAGTCAGATCTAGAAAGACAAATACTGCATTGTCTCACTCATATGTGAAATTTGATAAAGTTGAGTTAGTAGAAGCAGAGAGTGAGATGGTGGTTCCCTGGGGCTCTAGGAGACGGGGGCAATGGAGAGAGGTTGATCAAAGATTACACGGTCTCCGTTAGGAGGAGTTAATAATTTCTGAATATCTAATGTATACTAGGTTGGCTATAGCTGATAATAATGTATTATATACTTGAAATTTGCTAAAAGTATATGTTTTAAACATCCCCACCATAAGTTTAAAAATAATGATTACGTGAAGTCATAGATGCATTAACTAGATTGAATGTGGTAATCATTTAACAGCATATATGCATATCAAAACATAATAAATATATATAATTTTTATTTGTTAGTTATACCTCAATAAATCTGAAGAAAAGATTGGATCTTTATATTCAGAAAGTTTTCTCTTCTAGACTAGTTTTCTAAACCAACTTACATCATGTAGAAATGTTCTTATCAGTCTAATGTCATATATCAATTAAATAAGTCTTTACAGAATGCCTGGGTGGCTTAGGTGGTTAAGCGTCTGACTCCTGGTTTCAGCTCATGTCATGATCTCATGGTTTGTGAGTTCCAGCCCCACATCGGGCTCCATGCTGACAGTGCGGAGCCTGCTTGGGACTCTCTCTCCCTCTCTCTCTCTCTCTGCCACTCCCCCATTTGCTCTGTCTCTCAAAAATAAATAAACCTAAAAAAAAATAAGTCTTTACAGCATAGATGTAAACATAGGAAGTGGAATCTCATATAACTTAAGGTGAAAAGAGAAGGCAGTGCCTCCTACCGTCCGCCCATATTTCTCTTTCATTCATGGATCCTGAATAACAGATTTTATAGAAACAATTCTTTCCTTCAGGTTGGATTTGACTTCTGTGGGTGCTGTGGTAGTTACTCTATATTATATCAGAGACATAAATTTCTTTTATGCTCCCAAGTAGACTTAAAGGAGTAGGGCTTGATTTCAATTTAAATGGAAAGATTTGATATTCAATACAGTCCCTGACAAGGGTTTAAAACCTTTTACAGAACTGACCCTGGCCCACTTTTGCAAGTTCATCAGCACTTTGTCAGGATAAGGACAGTTCTTTTCCCCTCAGCTTGATATGTCACAGGAGGCTCTTCTCTGATTGGCTGTTTCCCCCTTAAACCCAATCCTAGGTTTGAGGATTAAAAGTAATTTTTGTTCAGGGGCACCAGGGTGGCTCAGTCGGTGAAGCCTCCAACTCTTGTTTTCTGCTCAGGTCGTGATCTCATGGTTCTTGGGATTGAGCCCCGTGTTGGTCTCTGTGCTGACTGTGTAGAGACTGCCTCGGCTTCTCTGTCTCCCTCTCTCTCAGCCCCTCTGCTGCTCTCTCTCTATCTCAAAATAAATAAATAGACATTTGAAAAAAATATTTTTTGTTCAAACATTTTATCTTACTTAGGGAGACAGGTATAATAAATCAAACATTCTTCACACTAAGTTATGGTAATCAGTACACAATTACCCAGGCTTCATAATGTGTTTTATGCTGAAACTCATTCCCTGTCTAAACTATAAACACACCAAATGATTTTTGTTTTGCTTTTCAAAACACAAAACTTAAAATAGCACATGTATCAAATCATTTTATAGGAGGCTGACATTTTTTAAAATTATTCCAGTGTGCCTGTTGAGTTTATCACAAAATATCTTTAAAGTACACCCAAATTAGCATTGAGATATTCAGCCTGGACACTGGGAGAGGGAAAAGAATTTCATGTGATGAATAATTACTTTGATCAGCTACTTCCTCATGTAAATCTCAAAGCAGCATATGAAGTAGATGTAATTATTTATTTTTACAGATGAGAAAATTGAAGGACTGTATGATTGATTGGAGTCACTCATTTGAGATATTACATCTGTTTGAGTGGTGGGACAAAATCTCCATCTAAGTCTGTTAGGTTCCAAATCCACAGTATAACTCTGGAAAGTCATATGAAATCATACAGCATAGTGTTAATGCATTCTAAATCTGGGGTCAGAATTCAAGTCCCATTCGTTAAAACTATGCGGATTCAATGGTATGCATTTCCATTAAAATGTCTTTTCTAGTAGATGGCAGATTTTCATCAGATTTTAACATCTAAGTGTTGTAGTTTTTGTGCTAAAATCAATCTTAATTTTTCTCCATCCTGCATTTTCCACAATCATCAGTGTATTTCATGCATCTACCTTCAAAACACTTCTTGGAGCTCTCAACTTTGTCCCCTTTCACTGCTCACACGCTAATCCATGCTGTTGTTATAATTCAAGGGCACAGTCTTAAAAGCTTTCTGACCATTCCCTCTGCCAGATGTTTCCCTGTCCCTCTACATTTCTGCCACAGTATCCAAGAGTATCATTTGGAAATACAAATTTGATCATATCACAAGTTAAATCTTATTCAATATATTTTACCATTACACTGAGCATAATCCCAAAATATTTTACCATGGTGTGTTTACTAGATACAAATTTTGTGTGTGTTCTAAGAAACCCTAAATATTACTTCCCTCTTTGTATCGGTCTTTCTCTTTCTTCTATTACTAGTTACCCTACCATTTTGATATCATGCCTTTACTTCTGTCCTGGGATAAAACTGCAAACTATGGAAATTTCAGAGCATAATAACAAACCTGAAAGTGGAAGATTGTGAGTGACATCCTTGACTAATGGAAAACAAAACAAAACAAAACAAAAAACCAGAACTTTAAACATGTTAACTCTGTCACCCCTTTTTTTTTCTCTCCACAGGACTATCCTAAGTTTAATTTCGTTCTTAAAACCATCCTGAGGAAGTCTCAGTTTCTGAGAAGACACATTTACGGAGAGTCCTCAGCTCTTTGTGAAACATGAGCCAAAAGGTAAGTGATTGCATTCCATTTCTTTGCACTTTTCCTTTCTATTCACTTCTCTTTATTCTTCAGCCTCATGACAGCGGAAATGCTTCTCCCAAGTAAGCTGTCAGGGTATGAATCCTTACCTCTGATTCTATGGTGTGTGGATATGGGCTCAGTCTTATCTGTCATAAATGTCTGAAAGATATGTTCCTAGCCTGTCTCTTCCACATTGTCTCCTGCACTGTCCACTGCGCCTTGAAAACCAGGTTGCAGACACTCTGTTCCTCTTTCGTGCGCTAGAACACATGGAGTTCTTCCTTGCCTGAGGCCCAGAGCAAAAGTTACTTCTTTCCCTAGGACGCTCTCCCCTCACATGCATTGCTTCCTGTTCTTCTTTTCCCAGAAAAGCTTTGGCACGCTCTACACAACATGTCTTCCACTCCACTCATCTTTTTAAGAGCATCTTGCTCATTCCTTTATGTATCTTTTCACATTTTTAATCCTAAGTTTATTTGCTTTGAATTATTTTTAATCTTCACCAAACTGTAAGATCCATGAGAGTAGGAATTATGTCTTTTTTTCTATATGGAGAATCTGGTCCAACTGTGGTATTTCATTAGGTATAACAATTTTTTTAATTAAGTGGATACGTTTCTATAAATGGTGGTTTGGTCTCTAGTCTGCTGTGTATAGATAGAAGAAATATATTATTCCATGATCTGAGCAAATCACAAAGAGTAAGGACCAGAAGATCCCCTGAATCCATGGGTGTCATAGTATTTTAGAAGATGCAAAAGCCATGATAAGTATTAAGTTTTAAAACTAAGAATATTAAATGAGAATGCGGTTTCCTTAAGACTCATATGCTCAGTGGTACATGCTTAATAAAAGTAAAATTTTTAAAAGTTAAGCTCTTGTCAATCATTTATTAAGACTTTAAAGTTAATATCATTTTATTGTGTTCACAACTGGACTTGACCTTATATCTAATCAAACCCACTATTATTATTTAAAATCATCCAACATTTAAGTAAATGTATAAGAAAATCAAATGTGATTCTTTCTCCCTTAACTCATCTCATCCCCTCAATAATACTATTCTTGTGTCGAACTATCTGCATAACTGAAAAGTTAGATTTCATGATAAGGAGATGAGGGAATATATTTAGCAATTTATCTACATAGTGATAGGTAAACTTGGGAAATTTTGAATTGAGGAGATAAATATTTCTAAAGACTTATTACTGGAAAAATACATTATCTACAATGTACATAAGTCAGTCTGGCCTCAAATTTACTGCAAAATGAAATTTGAGCAAATAATGAAGTATTCTCCGTGGAATACTGAGTAGGAGATACTGTAACCAAAAAAGGAAGCAAAACCCATCAGTTGCCATTTAGTTATGACATTTATAATATATAAGTCCTAAAAACCATACCATTAAGACACCTTCCAGGAAAAAAAAATATATATATATATACACATATATATGTACATATACATATATATGTGTATATATATGTATTTTTATGTATGTATATGTGTATTTGTATATCAAATATGTTATTAGAAATAAGAATTCAATAATGAGAAGACAGGAAACTAAACAACTTATGTTTATCACAGAAATTACTTAGCAAGATGTCATTATTACATTTTTCAAAGCTTTTTCGATAACCTAAGTGACAAAAACTCAACTCATGCTAACTGAAAGAAAACAAAACTTGGCAGAGGGGGTTGGTAGATGTAATTGAGGTAGATGTTTAGAAAAGTCTAGGTAAAACCTACTTGGAGGTATAACTGAAATTCAGATATATCTGTGTTCACATAGGTTTCAAGGATATTCTTTTCTAATTCTCAGTACAGAATTTGTATTGCTTTCAAGAAAACATAAAATACTTATATAAGCAAGAAGGCAGAATAAATAAGTCTTCTTCTACTTTACTTATTTATTCTGAGAGAGACAGACAGCATGAATGGGATAGGGGCAGAGAGAGGGGAAGAGAGAATCCCAAGACAGCTCTGTGCTGCAGCACAGAGCGTGATGCAGAGCTCACACTCAATAACCACGAGATCATAACCTGAGCTGGAACCAAGAGCCAGATTCTGCTCACACACCCCAGAAAAAACAAGTTTTTTTTTTTTTAATTTTTTTTTTAACGTTTATTTATTTTTGAGACAGAGAGAGACAGAGCATGAACGGGGAGGGTCAGAGAGAGGGAGACACAGAATCTGAAACAGGCTCCAGGCTCTGAGCTGTCAGCACAGAGCCCGACGCGGGGCTCGAACTCACGGACCGCGAGATCGTGACCTGAGCCGAAGTCGGCCGCTTAACCGGCTGAGCCACCCAGGCGCCCCAAAAACAAGTTTTACTAAAACTGTTCATGTTCAAGAAAATATTACTGATTGAATAAAATGTGGATGAAATATATAGTACAATAAAGTAAGAGTTCTGCTAATCAAGTTTGGGATATAAATGTTAAACAATTTGTTTTAAAGTTTATTTGTTTGGAGAGAAAGAGACAGTACAAAAGAGCAGAGTGGGTGTGGGGTCTGAGAGAGAGAGAGAGAGAGACAGAGAGAGAGAGAGAGAGACAGAGAGAGAGAGACAGACAGAGAGAGAGAGAGAGAGAGAGGGAGAATCCCAGGAAGGCTCTGCACTGTCAGCACAGAGCCCAACCCAGGGCTCCAACTTGAACTTGTGATTATGACCTGAGCCCAAACCAAAAGTTGGAAGCTTAACCCACCAAGTCACTTAAGCAACCCTAAACAAATTTTAAACCTTTTTTTGTATCAAGATTTCTCATAACATTTAATAGTCAAGTATAAATTGTTAATTTCCAAGTATAAGTAATATGCATATTTACCCAAAATTATTTGACCTCATGGCTCTTCTTTCCAAGAATAATTATTACCACTCTATACATGAATGTCCCATGGAATATAGCCTGGGCCATTTTGTTCTAGAACTATTATTGCCAAGCATTTTCTTTGTATTTCTGCAATCTTGTCAAAGGATCTGCTCACGACTAGGAGAGAGTGATAGAGAGGGTGTTTCTTAGTGTCCCAAATCCCATGATTTTTTTGTTTAGGGTAGACAGTGTGGAAATATATTTTTTTAGTCTCATGACAAACTTAGTCATACTTAATTTGTTGTGGAATCCTATGCTACGATGTGATATAATTTTACATATCCATAATTTTTACCATGTATTCAGGGTAAACAGATTGACTTGATCTAAAATAAATTTCAAAGATTTCTGCAATGTAGTATGTTGGCATGTCTTTAAATATTCAGTATTGATATTTACAATATATATGAGACACAAAGATATGTAAATGACATGGAATGAATATTTTCAAAACTTACAGCTTATCAATGTAAGTGAGAAGTATAAGGGGGGAATAATTGGTACAATTGAAACACAGTTGTGAACCTGACTGATGTCCTCACTGTAACAAAATAACCCTATGATCTCATTCTGAAAGTAACCATATGGAACTGACAGGTCAGCTGATTCTTAACATATTTTAAAATTTCCTGGAAGCTTAGTTAATCAGAGGCATAATTTCCAAATTGCTCTTATAAGTTGACTGGTCAAACCTCATGAGGTTGGAAAGACATTTTGGCAACAGTTTACTTTTAGGTAAATGAAATTGTTGTATTATTTAAATCTCTGTACAGGATACAAAGTGATAAAATGAATTAAATGTTACCCCATCACTCAAATGTCCTAATTATTTAAAGTACACTTTTGTTTGGTTTGTTTGAATAATAGTATCTATAGAAGTAGGACACAATTTTTTTTCAGTGGGAAAATTCAGTGAAAATTTAACAGGAAACATTGTTCCCTTCAGTATTCAGTTCAAATGTCACCTCCTTTATCATTTATATAAGGTCTTGTAGACTGAACATTTGTTTTTTCCATTACCCTCAGGATATGTTTCTGTGTCAAATAGCTATCTGTCGTTTTTCAGATAATGGTGGGTTAATCAATTATTTTAATATTGAAAAATAATATGTAAAGCATATGTTAGAATATTTCTGAACAAAGCCAATGGATTCAACATTAACAATTATCTTTGTAGACAATGAGCTTGGCTGAGCTGCTAGGCCATATAATATCATAGAATCTTTTAAACTCAGCTTCTACTTGCTATGGGAAAGCTTGCCCTGTAAAATGTAGTAAATTTCTAGCTTGAAAAAGTAGTTGAGGAGTGCCTGGGTGGCTCAATCTATTAAGCATCTGACCCTTGGTTTCAGCTCAGGTCATGATCTCAGGGTTCCCTGAATTCGAGCCCCACATCAGCCTCTGCACTGGCCGTATGGAGCCTGCTTGGGATTCTCTCTCTCCTTCTCTCTCTGCCCCTCCCCTACTCTCATTTCGGTCTCTCCCAAATAAATAAATAAATATGTAAAAGTAGAAAAAGCAGTTGATTCTAGTCAGATTTCTTTTAACTGGACTGCTGACAGAACACTTCTACATAAGCTATACACATGTATATTTAAAGGAAGGTAATTAAGGCCTTCGGCTCGGCAATCAAGCTGCCGTATGTGGACCTGCTTTAATTTCATTATTTAAATTAAATAAGTTTACTTTGTTAAATGTTTCCCACTGCTTCAGTCTGGTGACACAATATTTCCTGTAATGAAATATAACATCTCATTCATTCATGCATGCAATTTTAAATAAGCATTTCTGCAGTATATGGCCTAATAAACACACACAATTGGTAAAAAGAGTTAGAAGCCATATGGAATCCGAATGAAGGATGGCAGCAAAGTTTCTTTCGTAATCTCTATCTGTGAGATAATGCTAAAATATTTTTACTGAATGGGGCGCCTGAGTGACTCAGTCAGTTAAGTGTCAGACTTCAGCTCAGGTCATGATCTCACAGTTGGTTCCTGAGTTCAAGCCCCATGTCAGGCTCTGTGCTGACAGCTCAGAGCCTGGAGCCTGCTTCAGATTTTGTGTGTGTCTGTGTGTGTGTGTGTGTGTGTGTGTGTCTTCCTCTGCCCTTTCCCCCCTGAGGCTGTGTCTCTTTCTGTCTCTCAAAAGTGAATAAATGTTAAAGAAATTAAAAGTATTTTTACTGAAATAGCAAAGATATTCTGCCAGATTAACTAGGAATCTCAGGAGAGACCAGCCATGAGAAAGCTGTTACATTCCCTACAAACAATGAAATATACCAATCATGTAATTTCCTTATGGAATTGTTAGTTGATGTAATCAGAAAATAATGAAGAGCATAAATGTGCAAATATATTTTAAAAGATTAGGAAAAGTACCATCATAGGCAGGTGACAAGATGAATGACTTAAACATCCAGGAGAATCAGCCAGCAACTCATCGAAATTAAGTAGATCGGCAAATTGCTTATTGTAAAATAAATAATCAGTTAACAATTGATATCTTCAATTATTGTAATGAGTTAGAAATGGTAATGGCATAAGGCTTTCTTTCATATTGTGTAGTACATTCTTTGTGAGATACAGGTCCCCAGCTCCGATGCAGAGGCTAAGTATATATAAAATATGTATGATTCTATTTACTACTACCTTCCTCTTAACCGGTACACCGTCACTGGAGATAATTTAGGTGAATTGGACACATTTTCTCAGGGACTTTATTATTAAACCAAAAAGGTTAGAACTCATTCACATGATAACATTGAGAAATCCAGGAGCAGCTGCATTATTTTTATCAATGGTTGTGCCAGAGTCAGTGTCCCGACCACGCTGTTCTTTGTGGGAAGGCTTTCTTTGATTCCCGTCTGTTTTCCAGAGCTGGCATGGCAGGCTCCTTATTGATGTGTGGACCCAAAACTTTCTTTTCTGTTTAAGTTAGGGAGGATAGGTTTCTTTTTAAATCTTTATTTTTGAGAGAGAGAGAAAGAGAATGAGGATGAGCAGGGAGGGGCAGAGAGAGAGGGAGACAGAATTCAAAGCAGGTTCCAGGCTCCAGGCTCTGAGCTGTTAGCACAGAGCCTAATGCGGGGCTTGAACTCACGACTGAACTCACGAACCATGAGATCATGACCTGAGCCAAAGTCAGACGCTTAACTGACTGAGCCACCTAGGCACCCCAGCCAGGATAGATTTCTTCTGAACATGGGCAAGAGCCCTAACTCCTAACCATTATACACACACGTACACACACACACACACACACACACACACACACACACATTAAAAGTAAATGTGTATGTGTGTGTAGCTGCCTTTATGTGAATTCCTAGTAAAGATGTGGCCATCTATTCCTATTCTACAGTGTTTATTTTAACCAGAATATGCATATATATATATATATATATATATATATATATATATATGCATCTTCCTTGCAATCCTATAACAGAACCCTCTTTCTCTTGAATTATATTTAGTATGCTGCTATATTATTTTCTAATCATGTTTATCATATTTTGCATTATTTATATAAGTGATATTTGACTATAGTTCTTTTTAAGTAAATTATTTTAAAAAGCACAACTGTTACCAGGTCACTTGGTTCTTGACCCAGATGCACCAAAGAATTGGAGACCAGAGACCAGAGTGGAGACATAGAGTTTACTGAGTAGGGAAGTATAGTATACTTTCAAGAGGAAAAAGGGCCACCGCTGAAGCAAGAGTGGCAATGGCCCCTAAAGATTTAGCTGCATCCTTTTAAGCCTGCTTTCTGCTTAGGTAAATTTGGCTTTGATTGACATTTTTGATTGACGGCTGGTGGTTATATAACATTTTGGCTTCTGCACATGCACCCAGCCATTGTGCATTCTGTTATAATTGTATTTGTTTATGTATTACCTATTTATGAATGTCTATGCGCTTTTGTTGTGACCTTAAAGGTACTTAACGCAAATTGCACCCTTTGTGAGCACGCACAGCTCTCAGAAGTGCCGTGTGGCTTTCAAGCCAGCTCTGTGGCTAGGCCTTTTCTGTTCTGTTTGCCCTTAGAGGTGGCTCTGAAGATGTGGCTGTTAACCCTCATGGATAGTTCCTAGGGTGTGGCCAGCATCTGCTTTATCTCTCCTTGCTAATGTCTAACTGCCTAACAAAAAAGTGACGATTGCATTTTTGCATTATATGAAGTTTATTTTGCAGTTCTATGGCATTCATACAGTATTTAAATTATGGTTGTTAGTTCCCATTTGTAGGGAGCAAGTGTTGGAACCAAGCCCGAAACTTGACCAAATTTCAAATATATGTTTTTTCAATAAAGTAATATTTTATTTATTTCTGGATTATGTGCTTCCTATATATTTTATGTAGTGCTTACAGGTTTTGTATGGCTCTGTTTATGAAGTTTCATATATTTTATTTAGGTTTGAAGACAATTTCTAGGCCTAATCAATAAAGAGAAGAAGCAAGCTGCAGAAATAATATAAAGTATAATAACATTTTTTCTGATTAAAATAGCACATGAAAACACACACACACACACACACACACACACACACACACACACACCCTTGGAGGAACGTATTGAAAAATGAATCCAAATATTTACCACTACTTTTGGACAGTAGGGATGGTCATTGAGTACATTTCTGTGTTTATTATAAAATAACTTTACTGTTGAAATGTGAAAATGAATATTTTAATAATACATGAAAATGACATTGTGCAGTTCATTATGATTGCAATCCTAAAATCACTCAGGTTAGCACATCTTAAAATACTAAAACAAAATCGAAACATATTAGGTTAAAGGGATTACGGAATTTAGTTTTTGTCCAGAGGATTTTAATTAGTAGTTGTATTCAAATGTAAACATATTATTAAAAGACTTCCTTAAATGTAATAAGCCAGTTTGGGATCAAAATATTTTATTGAGAGTAATTTAACATGATCAGCATGTCATTGAGAGAGCATGTTATTTCTCTGGCTGTAGTTACTAAATATCACAAGAGGTTGGGTCTAGCCTTTAAATGACTCAATATGCTCATTCAAACATATTGGGTGGTAATTAATTCAAATCTCTGTAGCATTTATTTGACACAAGTCCAAATACCATTATTTCAAATTGGACGTATTGGTAATAAATATTGAGAAAATTTTAAAGTGTGTGTAAACCATTCAACCATATCTTATCAGCACAAGAAATATATTCAGTGAATAGTTGAATCATTGTTTTGTAAATTATCATATCAGTTTACCAGTGATATGTAGTTGTTTATTTCAACTCTGTATGCAAGAAGGGACAGCAAATCTCTATTATTTGTTTTAGTTACAACATTGACTATTTAAATTCTGTCTTTAAAAAAGTGTCAGTATAGTCACTTGCAAATGGACCTGTAAGGATGGGTTTTTTTAGGGAACTGATGAAAACACGTCAAACTTAAGTTAGGGATATTTAATCCAGAAATGGATATAGGGGCAAATCTCTAGACATAGTTCTGAGAAATTCACGTCTTCTCAAAATTTTAAATATTCTGTTCAAAAGTAAGTGACAATCACAATTATTTTCTTGTTTATAAAGTTTTCATCCCAGCAATGACCTCTTGGGTAATGCTGATGTAATAAATGTCTAAATGAGACTCTGCATAGTAAATAGTTCACAACTTCTTTTTGCCTTGTCTTGCTTTCCCTTATTTTTAATAGTTATGTCATTATAGCAGAAAATAATATTAAGAGTAATGATTTTCTTGATACACCTCCTCATTTTCATTAAAACCGACTTGAAATATTCTGAGAAATATCATTTGGTATTCAGTCTTCTCAGCATTCTGGAAACATTATATAGCACATGAAACCGTTGTCTTTATATTTGATACAGAAACTCCACAAAATTTATTTCTTCTTTCATAAGTGTTTTAAACTATATAGAGAAGAGATATTTATTCTGGTTTAAGTAAACTAAGGTGACTGAGATTCTCTAATAACTCCTGGCAAATTATGGCAATATAGAAGAAATCATGTGGTCCTGAATTTTCACAGCTTTACTGTCAATTCTCAACTATAGCTTTTCCCTTCCTCTTGTGATTAAAAATGTCTACATGACACAGCCGCTAACACTTTGGTGAAGAAAAGCCACTTTATGAAGCAGCCTTGAATATACTGTTTCTTGGAAAGGCAGTTTCAAGTAATGCTGACACCATGTTCAACTGGTAAAGAAAAAGAAACTCCTTTAAATTCAGAAAATGTATTATTTACCTAGGCAGCGAAAGCAAGAATAGCATAGGTGTCTATTCCTAATGTCCATTATCTCACAAGATGACACTGAATCAACAGGGTCCAAATGACCAAATCTAGAATGACAGATCACAATTTGAAAGCCTGCAGTTATGTACCTTAAGAATGGGGAAACAGCAAGCCTCAGAGATGATCAGAACACAGAGGGCATGAGGAATTGTCTCTTGACAGCCTCCATGGTAAACAGAGAGGCAACTGACAAACAGCCGGATGGCGCCTCCTTATAAATCCTCCCATATTCTTGCATTACAGTGTGATCACAGGACATTCTGGCACAACCTAGACCAACTGTCATTAAGCCTTGTCTAAAGGCAAAGTCCGCAGGGGACCATGGAAAAGCCATTGCCCTACAATAAGACTAGTATTAATGGTTAAGACCATGCCTTTCAGTTTTCTCTAAGATATGTATGTAGGGACACACACACACACACACACACACACACACACACACACTCATAGTGAGAAAAACAACATCATTTTCTGAGGTAAAGTTGAAAGTAAATAATAATTAGTTAAGTGGCTCTGTGGACTCACCTCTTTCTGGAAAATGAATGAAAATAAACCACTATTTAAATATCCCCTTAACATTAAAAAGAATAATAATGCACAATATCTATTTTTTAAATACTTAGGCTAATTACAAACTTTACCGACCTGTAGAGACATAGATTAAGACTTCTCAAAGCTACATACTTTTCACTCAGACATATTAAATGATCCAGTCCTAAGAGACTAAAAGCATGGTAACTTAGACTTTTAAGAGAGAACCAAATTTGGTATAAATTTACTCCAGATTAAATTTTGAGGTCAAAATAAAACCAAAACCCTCCTGATAAAACACCCTGGTTCAGAGGATATAAAACCTTTGACAGTTCAATGAAAATTTACCCCAGAATTCAAGTGTTGCCAGATCCCATGTGTAGTTGGCTGCTATCTTTTTATATAAGTTAGTTTTTAGTAAATTGATATGCATGGTGTATTGAGAGTTATACTCCACCTTTCCTCTCTTTGTTGACTTTTTTGTTTGCCTCAAGTTCTATTACTCTAACTTCTTCACTGTATGCTTGCGACTTCCAGTGTTACTGTCTTTACAGTAGTTTACTCCCTTGTGTATTGTGATTATGTAATGACATCGCCAAAAATATGTTATTTCTACTTTCGAAAATGTGTTCAAACTTAAAGCTATTAGGTGTGTGTGCACATGTACACATGTGTGCACACGTGTGTCTCTCCATGTGCATATGTGTGTCTTTTTCTGTGTGTGCACATGTGTGTATGTGTGCACGCATGTGTGTGTCTGTGCACACGTTTTTGTGCAGATTTTCATAATCAGTCTCTCTTCTCAGAGCAACCTTTTCTTCCTATTTTTCTCTACATTTAATTTACTCAGATGCCGGCTGGATTTAATGATGCCTGTTTCTTATTTGTGGTTATTTTCAATATTGTAAGCTGATAGCTTGGGATTTCTCAGAAATAAAGTTAAAAATTTTATTCCCACTGTATTTCAACTTATAGATAAACTTAACATAATTAGTTTTTCCATAAACTGAATTTGAAGCATACAGTATTTTTAAAAATAAACAGAACATTTTCCAGTCAACCATATAGTCTGTAACAGTAGGGATTATTGTTGGAATTGAAGGGCTTCAGTGGCTGGTTGATAAAAGGCTGGGCACTAATCAAAAATTTTTATTTGTATAAGCAATTTGATTAAAGGATCGATATCTTTCTTTCATATCTGCCCTGTTTCTCCTAATGGGGCATAGAATTCCAATGGAAAGCACATTAGACAAAGAACAATATGAACTATACTCTGTACCTAACTATATTCTGACTGACTACCTGTGTTTAAACGTGCTAGCTCTTTTGGCAATTTAAATTTTAGTGTCTTCACTTGGCAATGTAAAAATAAATGAACTATATTTTAAGATGAAATACTAAAAAACATAGAGGATTTTGAGATGACTAGGAGGAATAAAGAAAACATTTTTTTTCTTATAATTCAGTAGCATCTATGAAAGACTATCCATCATGATATTAAATTTATTTGTAAGTGATTATTTTACCTTGAAACAGTTCATAACAATCAAGAGCCTTAAGTGATTTATTTAATAATAAAAATCTATTTTCTATGTCATACTATTAAACATTATATATACATTATATAAAAATGTATTATATATACATTATATAAAAATATTTATCTTTAAAACATTAACCATTTAATGAAATATAAGCCACAAATTTGTAGTGTAAAATGTTACAGCTAAATTCACTTGTCTTTTAAACCTGTGAACTTTTAAGTATCCTGTCAAAGACTAAGGGTGAGAAAAATTATTTCAGGAGGTGGTCACCCTGTTTATTTCTTAATAGGATAAAAGAGAACGGATATCAGTGATTGCCATGGTTGATTTTCATAAGCAGCTACTTTTTTGTTGTAATTAGGAATATGTAACTATAGGTAGATTCTTATTTTATTAATGTTTTAAATTATAAGAGTATTTTAACATTCTTATTTTCATTAATATTTTTAAGGTAGAAGGTTTTTTGAGAGATTTTTGTTATATAAGACATGCAATATCATTATATTTTAATTACTAAACTATCATAACATTAACTGGTATTTTCTTGTGGTCAGAGCAATATACTTAAAATGAGTATAATGGCTGTACTTAAAAAACCAAATGTTTATACGATGCTTGGTGAAAGCAGCAGGTATAATTATCAGATAACAGCACTCCTGGGTACTTGAGGGACATGGCTGCCTCTGGCGACGATATTCTCTTCAGGGGTGATATTAGGACATGATAACTATTACACCCCAATGACCTATTACTACTTAAGCTTATTTAAAACCCCCAAAATTGACTACTGAAACGTCTTTGCTATCACAAGCTATAATATCACTACCTTAATACATTTTTTTTTCTTGTTTAATTATATCAAGCACTAAAGTTGTTAGGGGTTGTCACTATTAAGTAAATTTGACTGTGTTTGAAATGAAAAATTTTTAAATGTTTATTTGTATTTTACTGATCTTTAAAAATCACCAAAATCATCTAGAATAAAAACAACTAACTAAACAAAAGCAATATTTATTGTACATTATTTGATTTTGGTATATATGCCTATATAAAAGTGTGTGAGTAAGACATTTAGCTGGATGAATTTTCAAGAATTGAATCATAGCCGTATACCTGAAACTGATCAAGAAACGGAATATCACCAGGGACCTTAAAATCTTTTGCATATCCTCAAGTAGTAACATCTCACAAAGGGTAACCAGTATCTTGGCTTCTGACACCATAGTTCAGCTTTGCTGTTTTTTTTTTCCTTTTTTAACTTAATATAAATGGAATCATCAATATTCTCTTTTTTGTATGGACTCTTTTGCTGAAAATTAAGATGGAGAAATTCATTCCTCTTGTTGAGTGTTGTTTTACTTTCTTCATATTGCATATTGAAAATTGCATATGATCGCCTTGGATGAATACACTGTTATATGTGCACCCAGGGTACTGATGCATTGGACTTTTATAAACAGTGCTGGTATGGGTAACCTTGTACATGTTTTTTGGTGAATTTATGCACTGACCTCTTTTGGGTGCATATCCATGGGAGGGGTTGCTGGAGTAGAGCATCCTTATCTTTCTTTTACTACACTAGATATTGCCAACAGTTTTCACCAAGTTATTTTTATCAATGTACACTCCCATCATCAGTGTATATATATTCTTTGTCTCCCCATAATCTCCAAAGCTAGACCTTGTTCTCCTTTTCATTTTAGCTATTCTTGCGGCAAATCTTTTCTGCATTTTTCTATTTGGTTGTTTGTCAACTTCTTTTTGATTAATATTTCCTTATATATTCTGAAGGTAATAACTTCATGTATTATATACTAGGAATCTCTTCTCCACTCTTTGGGTTGCATTTATCCCCCTAATAGTCTATTCTGTAAATAGAAATTTCTGATCAGAACATAATACAATTTTTTTTTATTTCCATCATAGGAGTTGTTTCATTGTTGTTGCTATCTTGTTCTGTTTGGGAAATCTTTGTCTCATACACATTCATGTACAGGCTGTCCTTTCTGTTTACTCAAAAGCATTCAGATATCCAATTTTCATTTTAAATAATTTAAAATATTTCTATCATCTGTTTTTATATTTAATTTTTTGACATAGTTAATATTTAGCCATGTATTATTTGTTTTCTAGGCAATTGGGGATTTGAGTATCTTCTTGGTACCATTGTCATTTTTTTTTAGTTTTTAATTTTAATTCCATATGATTAAGGTAAAAATTTGAATAGGTTCAGTTCCTTGAAATTTTTGAGGATTGCTTTATGACTTAAGCTACATATGTTCAACTCTGACAAATGTTTCATGTTTAATCAAAAAGAATCAGGGTGGGAGCACAATTTTGTGTGTGTGTGTGTGTGTGTGTGTGTAAACACATACACTAAGTGAAGTGAATTTTATTAATCATATTAATGTTATCTCCCATAACTTTACTGAATATTCAGCTGCTTTACTAACAGTTACTGAAAATGGAGCAGTTAAATATTCCACTCTATTGTGGGTTTTTGTATTTCTTCTTTTATTTATTTTTTTGAGGTTTTCCTTCAGGGTATATGGTAGTGATATTCTCCTTGCTTACACAATTAGTATTGCACTATCTCCCTATAAACTGTCCCCATTATTGTTATGAAATGTCCTTTATTTGTGTAGTAAATTTTGCCTCAAGGTCTACTTTGGTAGTGATATAGCTTCTATCAGCTTTCTTTTAATTACTCTTAGCATATTATACCTTTATCAGTGTTTTTCCTTTCAAATTTTTGGTGTTATTATTTTTGCTCTGCCTTTTTGAAGGATTTTATATGTTTCCCACAATGACATTCTTAGAAATATTTCATGCATTTACAGTTAGAAAAATTATTAATATTTTAGGTACTTATCTGCCAACCTACATTTTGTTTTATAATAAATCCACCTGTATATTTATTTTTACTTACTCTTTAATATTAAGTATAAAATGTGATTATTACATTTCCCTCTACTAACCTCTTAGCAAATATTCTAGTGTTGCATTTACTATTTCCTCAATAATGCCAGAATCCTGGAGCACATTAATTCTGGTAAAATCTAGACTTTGAGTATGGTGATAGCTTTTTAGATACAATAGCAAAGGCGTGATCCATGAAAGAAAGAGTTGATAAACTGAGCTTCACCAAACTTATAAGCTTCTGCTAAATGAAAGATAATGTCAAGGAAATTGTAAGATAAGCCACAGACTGGTAGAAAATATTTGCAAAATAAGCATCTGAAAAAGCACTGTTATCCAAAATATACAAACTCCTAAACTTAACAATAAGCATCAAAGTACCCTATTAGAAAATGGGCCAAATGCCTTAACAGACACCTCACCAAAGAAGACATACAGATGGCAAATAAGCGTATGAAAAGATGCTCCATATCATATGTTGTTAGGGAAATATAAATTGAAACAGACATCACTACACAATTAGTAAAATGGTTAAAATCCAGAACACTGACAATAGTAAATGCTGACAGTGTTGTTGAGTAACAAGAACTCTCATTCATTGTTGGTATGAATACAAAATGGTGCAAACACTTTGAAAGCCAGTTTGTCAGGTTCTTAGGATATTAAGCATACTTGCAGGGCACCTGGGTGTCTCAATCGGTTAAATGCCCGATGTTGTCTCAGGTCAAGATCTTACGGTTTGTGTGTTCAAGTCCTGTGTCAGGCTCACTGCTGTCAATAGAGAACTCTGCCCCCTCCCCCAAATCTTGTGTGCTCTCTCTCTCTTTCAAACATAAAGTGAACATTTAAAGAAAAAAAAATCTAAACATACTTTTACCATAGGATCCAGTAACCACACTACTTGATATTTATCAAAGGGAGTTGAAAACTTAAGTGCGCACAAAAGCCTATACACAGATGTTTCTTGCAGCTCTACTAATAATTCCCAAAACTTGGACACAATCAAGATGTACTCCAGTAAGTGAATGTATAAATAAGCTGAAGTATATCTAAACAATGGAATATTAATCAGTGATATGAAGAAATTAACTATCAAGTCATTAAAAGACATGGGGAAAACTTGAATGCATATTACTAAAGGAAAAAAAAAAAAGCCTGAAAGGCTACAGAGCATATAATTCCAAATGTGTGACATTCTGTGTAAAATATAAAACTGTGGAGTCAACAAAAAGATCTGTGGTGGATGGAGCTATTGAATTGTTATACTGTACACCTGAAACTAATATAACACTACATGGTAACTAACTGAAATTAGACTAAAAACTTAAATAAATAAATAAATAAATAAATAAATAAATAAATAAACAAATATCAAAATCTGTTGTAGTCCAGAGTTTAGGGAGAGGGAAGGTTGAGTAAGAGCACAGAAGACATTTAGGACAGTCAAATTACTTCATATGATAATATAATGATGGCTATATATCATTATATATTTGCCTAAACCCTTAGGGTTTATAACACCAGACTGATCCCTGATATAAACTATGGACTTTGAGTAATAAAAAGATATATTAATGTAGGTTCATCAATTTAACAAAAACTCTGGTAGGGCAAGTTAATAGTGGAGGAGTCTATGAGTCTATGGGGGAGGGGTTTTGTGCAAAATCTCTGTACCTTCCAGTCAATTTTGCTGTGAATGTAAAAGTGGTGCTGTGAATGTAAAAGAAATCAAAGCCTATATTGGCACCTTAATGGCTGGCTCAGTTAGTTAGGCATCCGACTCATGATTTCAGCTCAGGTCTTGATCTCACAGTTCCTGGGATTGTGTGCGCTCTCTCTCTCTCTCTCTCTCTCTCTCTCTCTCTGTCTCTCTCTGTCCCTCCCTCTCCCTCTCTCTCTCTATCTCTCAAAAAAGAAAATAAAAAATAAATAAACATTTTTTTAAAAAATCAAAGTCAAGGGACACCTGGGTGGCTCAGTCGGTTAAGCATCTGACTTTGGCTCAGGTTATGATCTGCTGGTTTGTGGGTTTGAGCCCCACCTCAGGCTCTGTGCTGACAGCTCAGAGCCTGGAGCCTGCTTCGGATTCTGTGTCTCCATTTCTCTCCTCCCTCCCCTGCTTGTGTTCTGTCTCTCTCAAAAATAAAATTAAACCTTTAAGAAAAAACGGGAACAAGGCAAGGTTGCGCACAACTGTCACTTGTATTCAACATAGTACCAAAGTGCTAGCCAGAGCAGTTAGCCAAGAAAAAGAAACAGAATGCATCCAAATCAAAAAGAAAGTTTTTGAAGTTCTTTATATATTTTGGATAGTAACCCTTTGGTGTTGTTTGAAAGTATTGAGTAACTAAATCATATACCTGCAACTAATATTACATTGTATGTTAACTAAGTGGAATTTAAATAAAAACTTTAAAAGTATGTAAAAAATTAAAAAGATTCATAAGTGAAAAAAAAGAAAGAGGTAAAATTATGTTTGTGGATGACATGATATTATATGTAGAATACAGTAAAAGTTTCAAAAAGAACTCTTAGAGCTAATAAATTCGGTAAAAAATACAGGATATAAAATCAATGGACAAAATTAGTTCTATTCTATGTTTTAACAGTGAACTATCTAAAAGGGAAAATAATAAAATAATCCCACTTACAATTAGATCAAAAAAGAATAAAATGCAAACAAACTTAGAACTAAGGAAGTCATAGACTATATTAAAGAAATTTTAAAAGGCACATAGTGGGAGATAGCCCATGTTCATAAATTAGAAGACTTAATATTGTTAAATGCCTGTACTACCCAAAGTGATCGCCAGATTCAAAGCAATGCCAATGAAAATCACAATAGTATTTTTTGCAAAAATCTAAAAATCAATTATAAAATTCATATGGAACTACAAAAGATCCCAGGTATTCAAAACAATCTTGAGAAATAAAAACAAAGTTGTAGGCATCACACTAATTTCAAAATATTTTTACAAACCTACAGTAATTAAGACAGTATTCTACTGGCATAAAAACAAATATAGACAAATGGAATAGAATGGAGTCCAGAAGTCAGAAATATGCTCATGTACAGTCAAATGATCTTGACAAGTTTGACTGGAATACACAATTGGGAAAGGACAGTCTCTTCTACATGGGATCCAAGTGACTATCCAGATTCTTGCTCTGCATGCCAAGATTCAAGGCTCTTACTGCCATTTCTCAACCTGACCATTTCTCATGGTTGTGATTGCATGGAACAGCTTTGACAGATGATGTGACATTTCCTTTTGGACAAAGAGAAGGCTTATTTCCACTCACAATAAAAGCAGTACAGTCCCCAAACTCAGTGCTCCTCTTCTGTACCTCAATCCACTATTTCTGTTGGTATTCACGGAGGCCCATCTGTACTGTACTTAGGAACAGGAATATTATACTAACCTTCTGGTTATTGCTTTTGCTATGTATAACAGAGTTCTTTGTCTATGATCCAAATGTATTATATATTTTTGTTAGCATCAGTGAAATAGTAATAGTCTAATATTTTGTCCTGTAAATAAGGTAAAATCTCAGACCCCTCACAATTCCTGGCACAGACATGCGAGTGAAGACTTTTGGATCTTCTAATCCAGTCCAGGTGAGGACTGATCCCAGCTAATCCACATGGATCAGGAGTGCCCAATTTAGTATCTTTCTGGTAGTTTGTTATTCAACAAAAATAAATTAAATAGTCATAATGAAATAATATTTAAAACCACAAAATGACACTACACTCCTACTGCATTTTCACTAAAATGAAAAAGACAAAACATAAAATACTGAGAAACCAGAACGTTCACATACTGCTGGTAGAACATATATATAATCACTCTGAAAAATTTGTTTGGCAGTATCTTCCAGAGCCGAACATATGCATTTCTACTCCTAGTTTAATCCCTAACAGAATATGTATACATGTTAACCAAAAGACATGTAAGATTATTTATGTAAGCACTATCAGTAATAACCAAAAGTGAAAATAATGAAAAATAGTAGAAAGGATCCATATAAATTAAGCTGTTATCCAGAATGCTGTATTTCCTTTTATTTTAAACTGGTTTCTCAATTTTTTCCCTTCCAGATTTTACAGCTTCTTTTCTTTCTACACCTTTTTTAAAGAACAGTTTTGTTGAAATATAATTCATATGCCACAAATATCACACATTTAAAGTGTACAAATCAATGGTTCTGGTATATTTATGGAGTGTGCAATCATGAGTCCAATCTAACTTCGAAATGTTTTCATCACCCAAGAAAGAAACCCCAGATGCATTATCTGTTACTTTCCATACCTCCTACATGCCAGCCACAGAAAATCACTACTATACTTTATTTCCCTATAAATTAGTTTTTTCTAAATATTTCAATTTAATGCAATAATATAATATGTAGGTAGTACTTTGTGATTGGCTTCTTTTAATTAGCATAATGATTTTTGAGGTTCTTTCATATATCAGCATCTCATTACTTTTATTGTAAATAATTTTCCATTGTATGGATATATATTGATAGACATTTATGTTATGTCATTTCCAAGTTCTGATGAATAATGCTACTACGAATATTCCATTTAGTATGTAAATAATCATTGTCTAACACAAACTCATGAAGAGGAAATCATTGACTAATTCAAGGTCACAATGATTTACTCCTAAATTTACTTCTGTTTTTTCCTTTTTGATTTTGTGTTAAGTGTCTATCCTGAGGAGTCACTGAGCTAAGACCTCTTTCTGTTTTAAAATTTTTGTGTATCTACTCAGATTAACCTGGGGACTAGTCAGTTACTATAAACAAAAATAACACAAAAGCACACTTTCTAGAAAGAGAATTTTAGGTAGCACTTGGAAGTTAGTATGATTACAATGAGCATATATGAACATTAAAACAAAACCATAGATATTAAACACATAGACTTTATTTTTTTTTATTTTTTAGGAGAATTAAACTTGTTATTTATTTTTTTTATTATGAAATTTATTGTCAAATTGGTTTCCATATAACACCCAGTGCTCATCCCAACAGGTGCCCTCCTCAATACCCATCGCCCACCCACCCTTCCCTCCCACCCCACATAAACCCTCACTTTGTTCTCAGTTTTTAGGAGTCTCTTATGTTTTGGCTCCCTCCCTGTCTAACCATTTTTTTTCTTCCCCTCCCCCATGGTCTTCTCTTAAGTTTCTCAGGATCCACAATGGGTGAAAACATATGGAATCTGTCCTTCTCTGTATGACTTATTTCACTTAGCAGTACACTCTCCAGTTCCATCCATGTTGCTACAAAAGGCCATATTTCATTCTTTCTCCTTGCCACGTAGTATTCCATTGCATATATAAACCACAATTTCTTTATCCATTCATCAGTTGATGGACATTTAGGCTGTTTCCATAATTTAGCTATTGTTGAGAGTGCTGCTATGAACATTGGGGTACAAGTGCCCCTATGCATCAGTACTCCTGTATCCCTTGGGTAAATTCCTAGCAGTGCTACTGCTGGGTCATAGGGTAGGTCCATTTTTAATTTTTTGAGGAGCCTCCACACTGTTTTCCAGAGTTGCTGCACCAATTTGCATTCCCACCAACAGTGCAAGAGGGTTCCCGTTTCTCCACATCCTCTCCAGCATCTAGAGTCTCCTGATTTGTTCATTTTGGCCACTCTGACCCGCGTGAGGTGATACCTGAGTGTGGTTTTGATTTGTATTTCCCTGATAAGGAGCGACGCTGAACATCTTTTCATGTGCCCGTTGGCCATCCGGATGTCTTCTTTAGAGAAGTGTCTATTCATGTTTTCTGCCCATTTCTTCACTGGGTTATTTGTTTTTCGGGTGTGGAGTTTGGTGAGCTCTTTATAGATTTTGGATACTAGCCCTTTGTCCGATATGTCATTTGCAAATATCTTTTCCCATTCCGTTGGTTGCCTTTCAGTTTTGCTGGTTGTTTCCTTTGCTGTGCAGAAGCTTTTTATCTTCATAAGGTCCCAGTAATTCACTTTTGCTTTTAATTCCCTTGCCTTTGGTGATGTGTCGAGTAAGAGATTGCTGCGGCTGAGGTCAGAGAGGTCTTTTCCTGCTTTCTCCTCTAAGGTTTTGATGGTTTCCTGTCTCACATTCAGGTCCTTAATCCATTTTGAGTTTATTTTTGTGAATGGTGTGAGAAAGTGGTCTATTTTCAACCTTCTGCATGTTGCTGTCCAGTTCTCCCAGCACCATTTGTTAAAGAGGCTGTATTTTTTCCATTGGATGTTCTTTCCTGCTTTGTCAAAGATGAGTTGGCCATACGTTTGTGGGTCTAGTTCTGGGGTTTCTATTCGATTCCATTGGTCTATGTGTCTGTTTTTGTGCCAATACCATGCTGTCTTGATGATGACAGCTTTGTAGTAGAGGCTAAAGTCTGGGATTGTGATGCCTCCTGCTTTGGTCTTCTTCTTCAAAATTACTTTGGCTCTTCGGGGCCTTTTGTGGTTCCATACAAATTTTAGGATTGCTTGTTCTAGCTTTGAGAAGACTGCTGGTGCAATTTTGATTGGGATTGCATCGAATATGTAGATAGCTTTGGGTAGTATTGACATTTTGACAATATTTATTCTTCCAATCCATGATCACGGAATGTTTTTCCATTTCTTTATATCTTCTTCAATTTTCTTCATAAGCTTTCTATAGTTTTCAGCATACAGATCTTTTACATCTTTGGTCAGGTTTATTCCTAGGTATTTTATGATTCTTGGTGCAGTTGTGAATGGGATCAGTTTCTTTATTTGTCTTTCTTTTGCTTCATTATTAGTGTATAATAATGCAACTGATTTCTGTACATTGATTTTGTATCCTGCGAGTTTGCTGAATTCATGTATCAGTTCTAGCAAACGTTTGGTGGAGTCTGTCGGGTTTTCCACTTATAATATCATGTCAACTGCAAAAAGTGAAAGCTTGACTTCATCTTTGCCAATTTTGATGCCTTTGATTTCCTTTTGTTGTCTGATTGCTGATGCTAGAACTTCCAACACTATGTTAAACAACAGCAGTGAGAGTGGAAATCCCTGTTGTGTTCCTGACCTCAGGGAGAAAGTTCTTAGTTTTTCCCCATTAGGATGATATTAGCTGTGGGCTCTTCATAAATGGCTTTTGTGATGTTTAAGTGTGTTCCTTCTATCCCGACTTTCTCGTGGATTTTTATTAAGAAAGGATGCTGGGGCGCCTGGGTGGCGCAGTCGGTTAAGCGTCCGACTTCAGCCAGGTCACGATCTCGCGGTCCGGGAGTTCGAGCCCCGCGTCAGGCTCTGGGCTGATGGCTCAGAGCCTGGAGCCTGTTTCCGATTCTGTGTCTCCCTCTCTCTCTGCCCCTCCACCGTTCATGCTCTGTCTCTCTCTGTCCCAAAAATAAATAAACGTTGAAAAAAAAATTTAAAAAAAAAAGAAAAAAAAAAAAAGAAAGGATGCTGAATTTTGTCAAATGCTTTTTCTGCATTGATTGACAGGATCATATGGTTCTTATCTTTTCTTTTATTAATGTGATGTATCACATTGATTTATTTGCGAAGGTTGAACCAGTCCTGTAGCCCAGGAATGAATCCCACTTGATCATGGTGAAAAATTCTTTTTATATGCATTTGAATTCGATTTGCTAGTATCTTATTGAGAATTTTTGCATCCATATTCATCAGAGTTATTGGTCTGTAGTTCTCTTTTTTTACTGGGTCTCTGTCATTTAGAATAGAAGGAGAGATAAAGGTCTTGCCAAACAAACAAAAATTGAAGGTATTCATCACCACTAAACCAGCCCTACAAGAGATCCTAAGGGGGATCCTGTGAGACAAAGTACCAGAGACATCACTGAAAGCATGAAACCTACAGACATCACAATGACTCTAAACTTTCAATAATAACACTGAATGTAAATGGACTAGATGCTCCAACCAAAAGACATAGGATATCAGAATGGATAAAAGAACAAGACCCATCTATTTGCTGTCTACAAGAGACTCATTTTAGACCTGAGGACACCTTCACATTGAAAGTGAGGGGATGGAGAACTATCTATCATGCCACTGGAAGTCAAAAGAAAGCTGGAGTAGCAATACTTATATCAGACAAATTAGATTTCAAATTAAGGGCTGTAACAAGAGATGACGAAGGGCATTATATAATAATTACAGGGTCTATCCATCAGGAAGAGCTAACAATTATAAATGTCTATGTGCCGAATACAGGAGCCCCAAATATATAAAACAATTACTCACAAACATAAAAACCTTATTGATAAGAATGTGGTAACTGCAGGGGACTTTAATACTCCACTTACAGAAATGGATAGATCATCTAGACACATGGTCAATAAAGAAACAAGGGCCCTGAATGATACATTGGATCAGATGGACTTGACAGATATATTTAGAACTCTGCATCCCAAAGCAACAGAATATACTTTCTTCTCGAGTGCACATGGAACATTCTCCAAGATAGATCACATACTGGGTCACAAAACAGCCCTTCATAAGTATACAAGAATTGAGATCATACCATGCACACTTTCAGACCACAATGTGATGAAGCTTGAAATCAACCACAAGAAAACATCTGGAAAACCTCCAAAAGCATGGAGGTTAAAGAACACCCTACTAAATAATGAATGGGTCAACCAGGCAATTAGAGAAGAAATTAAAAAATATATGGAAACAAATGAAAGTGAAAATACAACAATCCAAATGCTTTGGGATGCAGCAAAGGCAGTCCTGAGAGGAAAATACATTGCAATCCAGGCCTATCTCAAGAAACAAGAAAAATCCCAAATACAAAATCTAACAGCACACCTAAAGGAAATAGAAACAGAATAGCATAGCACCCCAAATCCAGCAGAAGAAGAGAAATAATAAAGATAAAGCAGATAAACAATATAGAATCTAAAAAAAACTGTAGAGGAGATCAATGAAACCAAGAGTTGGTTTTTTGAAAAAAAATACAAAATTGATAAACCTCTAGCCAGGCCTCTCAAAAAGAAAAGGGAGATGACCCAAATAGATAAAATCATGAATGAAAATGGAATTATTACAACCAATCCCTCAGAAATACAACCAATTATCAGGGAATACTATGAAAAATTATATGCCAACAAACTGGACAACCTGGAAGAAATGGACAAATTCCTCAACACCCACACACTTCCAAAACTCAAACCAGAAGTAATAGAAAGCTTGAACAGACCCATAACCAGCAAAGAAATTGAATCAGTTATCAAAAATCTCCCAATAAGTAAGAGTCCGGGACCAAATGGCTTCCGAGGGGAGTTCTGCCAGACGTGTAAAGCAGAGATAATACCTATCCTTCTCAAGCTGTTCCAAAAAATAGAAAGGGAAGGAAAACTTCCAGACTCATTCTATGAAGCCAGCATTACATTGATTCCTAAACCAAACACATAGACTTTAAACATGATAATTAGTACTTGAAGTATTAAAATTCATAAAATATGAATAATTCTGAAAAGTTTCATTTAAAGATCCTTCAGGGGCACCTGCGTGGCTCAGTCAGTTAAATTCCGACTTCAGCTCAGGTCGTGGTCTCAGGGTTCCTCAGTTCAAGCCCCATGTCGGGCTCTGTGCTGACAGCTCAGAGCCTGGAGCCTGCTTCGGATTCTGTGTCTCCCTCTCTGTCTGCCCCCTCCACCACTCACACTCTGTGTCTCTCTCTCTCTGTCTCTCTCTCTCAAAAATAAATATACATTAAAAAAATGTTTTTAAAAATCCTTCAGCTTACTTTTACTGTTTGATAGATAGTTTAAATGTCATTATTCCTCTTAAGTAAGGCAAGTCTCTTTTCCTGTGAAACAGGATACAAACATTAGTTTCTGTGTTGATGATTGGACTTGAGCAATATTTATTTTTTTCAACTACCATGCCGCCAAAACCCAATGCATCCACATTTCTTTAATGTTTAGTCTCAACAAATTCAATGTGCCTAGGGATCTGCTCTTTTAAAGGGGACAGAATTAAACTCACTTTCTATTCCTCCATTTTAGACTGGGAAAATACCAAATCAGACTTGGTGTATCTCAGCTATTACCTGGCACATAATCAGCGTATGGTTTAGCTACTTCCAGAATTGTTTCTTGCTTAATTGTCAGGTCTACTCAAGCTTTCAGTGCAATGGCTTATGCCTACCACCTACTGAACATTTACCTGATAAAGTATGTCATGCTTCCTCTTCTGTTTACAAACAAAAAAAAATATGTATTCTGAACATTTAAAGTGGGAATAACAGAGGGGCACCTGGGTAGCTCAGTCAGTTAAGCATCTGATTTTGGCTCAGGTCATGATCTCACTGTCCATGAGTTCAAGCCCCACTTCCAGCTCTATGCTGACAGCGCAGAGCCTGGAGCCTGCTTCAGATTCCCTATCTCTCTGCCCTTCCCCAACTCGTGCTCTGTCTCTTTCTCTCTCCTTCTCAAAAATAAACATTAAAACAAATTTAATGTCGAAATAACAGAAAATTAGAACACTCTCAAATGAAATTTACTACAAATTGATTTTTCCCACCATTAATATAACATAAAATCTTTATAGTTAATGAAACTTGCAAAGTGGTGGATATTAGCAAGGTGTATTTTGAAAAATAAGGATCATCATAGATATATATTATGGATTTCTGAGAATTCATTGAGGGTAGTGTCCATGGAGACCTTCCAGCATCCAGTAGTGGTCTTCTCTTTTAGGTCTGTCACAATGACATGGCAAATATACAACTTACTTTAAAAGATTGCCTGGAGTCAGAAAAGTAAAGGAAATGTCTGACCAGATGCTTTTGGAAACCCACACTTCTACAATATATCTGCTTCAGTGAAAAATATTCCTGGTGCATTGACTGAACTGACTCCACTGTATGGGACGTTAACCTTAAATTATAGACTACTTAAAATTCTGCTAATAAATTTTGTGAATATAGATTAATATTAACTTTTTTGGCAATAGTGATGTGAATTGACATATATAGCCTCAACACAATTTTTTTTTTACCAATATAAATGTCACTTTTCAAATTAATTCTGTCAAGGAAAAACTTCTAGCAGCTCCTTAGAGGTGTCTTCTTTTTGTCTTCTCTTTTACCAACAAAAAAAAAAAAAAAAGAGAGAGAGAGAGAGAGAGAAAGATGCTTACAGTTTATAAAAAGAAATTGGAAAGGAAAAAAATAATATTGAAAATTTCATTTTTTAGCAGGACGAAAAGCATGTGGGCAGAATTCCTGAGAGTGCTAGTAAGCAAATACACATAAGTTTTGCATGCCTCGTGGTCCTCTGGAAATTTCCTTCTCTCATATACTATCATGACGAGGAAGATCCTATTAAACTCTCTTATTTTGTTCAAATTCATAAAATTTATCATTGAATATAGTTCACATAAGTGCTGTGAATTTAATATCAGATGTTTTATTAATTAATAATAAAAATCAATCTTTTGTTAACAGGATAGAATACAAACACTTTCTTCTCTAACCCATAAGACATTTCTAAAGTTGATTTGATGTTCAAGAACAAATTAGATTATTCCACCACATACTTCTATTAAAAACCTTCTACTTAGAAAACTTCCAGTTTCCCTTTCCCCATCTCTTTAAAAACCCTATTTGAAAAACCCAATAATTTTCTAAGAATATTGGAAAAGTGTACCTGAATCTCTGTATTCTTATCCAAAAATATAGCAAAGATCATTTTAATAGTTAATTTTACACAATTTATTATCATCATCATAATTATTAGCTTCTAAGAATGAATGTTTCAATGGGAACATTTTTGGAAATTTCAAATATTTCATTGCCAGTATTAATTTTGAGTTTAGAAAGCCACCCCAAAGTTACATATAGAAATGGATTCTATCTCATGGAATAGAAAGAACTTAATATTTTAGGATTCCTTTATTGAAAATATAAACGTCTGTCAGCGTCTTTTCTCATTCTTTCCCTTAATCATCTCACATATAATTGAGATATTTTAAAAGATATCTAAAATAATATGTAGACTGACATGTAAAGAAAGAACTCCTTAGATTCTTGGAAATGAATTCAGTAAAAAGTGAAGGATAGGAAGAGAGTTGGGATCCATGTATTGGGAGGACTGTAGCATTTTATGAGTTTCTAGAAAAAAAGTTGAAGATTGTAAAATAAAAAAAGTAATATAAAATTTTCTCAAACCAACTTCATGAATAGCAATATATATGTATTTTTATGTATATTTGTGTGTATCCATGAACTTTCACTTTAGAAACATAAAATTTGATAAATGTTTGCTTTCTAACCAGAAATCTGGCTAAAATTGTTTGTATATTAATCATCACTGTAGCTAAAAAGCTTTATAATGAATAAGTAAGGATATCAAAACCCGTAGACACAAACACTACTTGAGAAACTATAAACTAGGAAAATTCTCAGGTATTTCAAGGATGAATACAACAAAACGAAATTGTGCAACAAAATTGGCCCACAAAAAGCATATGAAACCATAAATAGGAAAATGATTGCCCTCAAATTTCTGTGAATAAAAGGCCACTGGTGAAAAGTATTTACAATAGGAAATGTTAAACTAATTTTCTTAATTAAAAGCAAAATTTGAATATATGTTGAAAAGTTTATTTGTATTTTCTCCAACTTCCTGATCCATCTGAAGTCAGTTGTAGTATATGATGTCATATATTTTATATGGTCGTTAAGTAATCTATTATGCTAATCAATTTGTAGTATCTAATTTATCAGATATAAGGTAAAATAAAGGTATAATACTGTATAATAAAGGTAGAGATTGAATTTTTCTTATCCATATGTCAATACTGCCTATGTACAACACCATTTTAGAAGATTTAAAACTTTCTAGGATAGAGCATTTGAAAAAAGTAATCCATAGTAAAACATAGAAATATGTTTTAAGAAGTTTCATTGTTATATCCTTTAAATTAAATTAAATAATTAGCATTTTCCAGAAGCAAAATGAAACCATAATATTCAATAAGGCTCATATAGGGGTCCATTTAATCCAGGAGTTCGAAAATTTCAAACACTGGGTACTCATATTTTATGCTGTTGGCAAATTATGGCCTGTTTAAATTAAGTTTTCATAATTTTGACCTTCTTATTTTATCCCAGAAACTAGTCCTGTAGAAATAATCAGTGTTACAGACTGCGACTTATTTTTCTGGAGATAGACAATATATCATTTATGGTTTGATCAGGAGAGCAAGACTCCTGTGAATGACATGGCATTAGAGATTTCTTATAGTGATTTGACCTTGACCACTTGTGGGAGCTGGTGAACAATCTATGGAAGGCTGTTGCCTCTGTGTCTGGTGGTGAATTTAGAGTCACTCTTATCATAAGGGTCTATAGTTAGTAAGAAAAACTGGTCATGAAACCGAGGTGGGCAGGACACAGTGGAACACATGAGAGCCAGAACCCTTGAGGACAATTTTGGAGGTGACACATCATCACATGCAATCTGAATCTATGGAGCATGCAATCTGAATCTATGGAGTCACATGCTTGACCACCTCATCATGGAGTGACGAGTGTACCTGATCAAAGATGCAGAGAGGTTCAAAAGCTCATTATGGGGGGTTTGCTTTTAGGGCCAGTCCTGGTACTGCCTTCCTTTGGGTTCTCTAGAAAACAGAGCAAGAGAAAAATTCATGTTGTATGTTGTTGAATACAATCCTAGTTCACCAAAGGAGAGAGAAAAGAGACTCTGTCATGGAAAAAGGGAAAGGAAATTCAATGAGGTGTCTTATTAAACTAGTCACAGCCTCTCAAAATATTGCTAGTTGCTGGGACACTTAGAGAGGCCTTATAGAATCACTACGTCTTCCAATTGGCTGTAAAGGGGAAGAAGTGAATGAATTTCATTCTGGATTCTCCCTGGTGCCTTGCCTTCACAGAGAAAGTTCACTCCATCATGCATTAACTTTCCTTCTCTTCTATATTGAGTTATAAGACACCTCTGAGCCAATTCTGGGGTAAAGAAGAAACAGTGTTGTGATCACATTTGTCCTTTATGGACCTGAGTATTAGTTCTGTCTAGGTACCAAACAAAGTGGGCACAAAAGAGGCTGAACCAAAGTCCAGCCTTTATCCCATAGAAAAGACTAAAATAGCTAGCACTGTTAAATAGGGAACCATATAATAAATCTAAATGTAGGCACTTCTGAGATAGAAAGGAGTTACTATTAATTACACTAAGCACAGTAATTATATGAAGTGCTCAGGCATAAATTGGGATTGTCCTGGTCAGACTGGGACATACGGTCATCCTTAGAAGGTGAGGTAACACCCTTGGTCGTGGGTCTCTTATTAAAAAACAGTAGCTGATGCATAAAAGTAGGTGGAGCCAACTGCATCTCAAGTGCATAGCATGGATTTTGCCCACACTGTGAGGTAGATACTGCTACCATCTATGTCTACAAGTAAAGACACTGAGTTACAGTATTCTATCGTATATGATGGAATTTGTTGGAAGCACAGTAAAAAGAACCCTCTTTTTCTTATTTCAAAATCAACTGGTAAGAGAAAACAAGTAAGTAGATGAAGAATACAAATATAGCTCATATTGATCAAAGATAGGAATTTGGTTTATACAAAAAAAAAAAAAACAGAGTTTGGCATATACATAGAATACTCTTATATTTTAGATATCAGAATAAGATTCAATTGACTAGGTACAAGTTCCATAGGGCCACAGCATTTATCGCTAATATGGAAGCATGTTAGAGAGTCGTTGAAGAAAATGTTCTGTTTTTGTTTGTTTGTTTGTTTGTTTCTCTTAGAGGTGATCCCAAAGGAGAATGCTAGATGGATAATAATGACAAATCTAGCCAATTTCTTCATCCCAAATCCACCAGTGAGACAAAAGAGGAGTATATGAACATCCTGATAAGGTCCAAGAGTGTTAGCTGGTGAAGCCAGCATAGAAGCAATGATTAGGAATGAGATCCTCTAAGAAGAGAAGTTAAAATCGTTTAGCAAAATTATCCTATCATTTAAAAAAGGTATAGTAAGATTAAGGTGTAAATAATCTTTGCATATTAGAGGAGGGGATAAATTCCTAGCAGTGGAATGATTGGATTGAAGTGCATGTGTCTTTTTTAATCATCTGGATATATAATACCAAGGGTGCTATAAAAAGGGTATGCCAATTTGTACTCCAATTCACACAAGAGAGATATTTAAAGTATTTCACAATTACTAGAATATAAGCACTGACCAATTAGAACAGACGCTTGCACCAATTAGAACATATGGCCATACTGGTGTGTTCTACCTGAGGATTAGCCCTGCACAAGTAGGACATAAAAATAACAAATCCCTCACTCATTTGTCAAGATGGGATAGTATCTGACTTTCTGATGGGTTACCAACCTAATACAGGAAAAATGTTATATCATTGTTATTTGATTTGCATGCCTTTAGTTAGGATAAGGAAACATTTTAAAGTTTAACTTGTTATTTATTTTTAATTCTACCATATTTAGGTCATTTATCCATTTTTACTTTGTATGTTTCATATTTATAAAATTAATTTATGAGTTTCTGGAAAACTTAGGAACTTAGACTAATGCCCTTCATATAAGTTATAAATGTTCTTCATATAAATATATATGCTTATATATATATATATATTATTTTTATGTTCTATGCTGTATCATATTTTCAAATTTTTTCTTATTTTACTTAGTCATATTTTATATTACTTTATTGCTTCTTGGTTTTCTTTCTTACTTAAAATGTCATTTTACCCAATGATTAAAAATAAACCCAAATAGTTTACTGTACTTATATTTATGAGCTAATCAATATGGGATTCATTTTGGTGTAAAGATTAAATTAGTGATCCAATGCTTTGTGAAAAGAGCTGGCTACATGTCCAAATACCATTTGTTGAATAACTCATCTCTTTTCAGTAATTTAAAGTATGTCTTTATCGTTTACTAAATACTTACAAATAGCCCTATTTATGGACCCATATTTTATTTCTACTCTATTTACCAAATCCCTGCAATGATAATCATAATTCCTAACAATGACAATGCATTTAATCATTTGGTCTATCCTACAATGAAAATAAATATTGTTTAATTTCTATACCAATACCACTACTCACAAGTATATAAAATAAAGTGCATAAAACAAGTATGTGAAACAGTCACCCACACTACTTCCTTCTAAGTGTCATAACCCTTAAACCAACAGGTGCAACAGCCAGTTGACCTAATGCCTTGACTTCTATCTATATGCCACACCAATTATCTTTGCAATTATTTTTATCTTTAGAATAAATATCCCTTTGATATTTGTGTTGTAAAGTTACTTAAATTAATTCTTTGTATGTTTAGTTATTTTATGAATTTGATATGGAGTTAGGTTTTGTTTCTGTTTTAAAGATTCATTGTGAAGTTTCTACCCTCATTTAAGATATATAAATATCTTACAGTTTAGAATATGAATTTTTTAACAGGAACATCATTAACATATTTTCAATTTTCACGCACCTTCTTTGTAAGCATTTTTTTTAATTTTTGATTTATACTTTCTATGTCTTTTATATTTTCTTTTGAAAAACCAAGAAATATATTTAAATATGTTTAATTGCTTTATAGTATTCAGCACCTTGCTGGTTTTCACTCCACATCAGCTAATTACACAGTTGTAAGTCTTTCTTATTCCTTTTCACTACTGCACGGAATCCCATTGTGTGGATCTGAACCAAGTGTCTGACTTGCATGAGTATCCAGGTGTTTCCCAATACATTGCCATTACAAAATCACCCACTAGAAATATATTTTTTTTATTTCTTTCAAAAATTTCAAAAGATATTTTTGGACTAAGTCTAGAAGTGGGTTATCTGGGTCCAAGGGTAAATGTATACGTAGTTTCATTGGATGGTGTCCATTTTCATTCCTATAAAGAGTTCATGAGAAGAACCTCATTCCTCACAGCCTTGCCTCTTCAGTTTGGTGTGAAATCTTAAACATTTTTATAATCTACTTGGTGAAAAAATTGAATCTTAATGTATAATTTGCATTTTTCTTATCACGTGTGAAATCGTGTTAAAGGCCATTTATGTGAACTGTCCATGTTCTTTACCAGCGTTCTATGTTCTTGCTCATGCTTCTGAAAAAAAAATTTGTTAGGATGTTTTGTTTTGTTTTGTTTTTGACTAATTATATCTCATGTTGCTATTGAGTAGTCTGATGCTGAGTGGGATTATGTAATGTTTTAGATATTTGTTATTTTTCTCTGGAAGTTTTACAAATGTGGCAATGTTCTTCCATTCAACTAAACTTTGCTTGTGTGATTTTCCTTATGTCTCCTTTGGCACTTTATGGAAACAATCTCTCTCTCTCTAATTCTGGACAGTTCATCACCATATTTCTTCAAGTAATTCCTTATCTACATTTGTGATATTTTTCCTTCAAAACTTCTATTCTCTGATTGCATTTATTTTATACCTTTCTCTTTATCCCCTCCAGCTGGTTTCAAAAGTGTTTCTCTCCATCATCCTCCATTTTACCACATTTTTTTTTCAGAATTCAGTCCACAATTTTCCTCATCTGTGTTGTCTTTCACATCAACAATTAGATTTCCTTGTTAATATTTCCTTAAGTCACCTGTATGCCTTCTTGGTCTTTTTCATTGTACTAAGATGTTTACTTACTTTCCGAATACATTTATACTGCTTATTGTAAATTTCTGGTGCACACATTTTAATAATTCTGCTTTCGATGGTACACCCTGTTGTGGTTCATTTTCTGTCTTTTGAGGGTTTGTCTTTTGCAGGCAGCAGTCTGGTTACAGCCCGTAGGCTCTTGCTTTCCTAGGCCAGGCACCTGTCTTTTCTAAGTATGTTCCTGGGAGGATCTGATACCAGGGCTACCATTTACATTGAGCTAAAGGTAAAGTGTGTTTAAGAGGAAACGTGGAAAGAACACCCCCAAAACAATATTCCAGGTACAGAGAAGTTTACTAATCTCTCCCTTGTACAGCCATCTCGTTTATTTCCTTGAGCCTTGGGATCACCTTGAAACTCTCTGAGGTCCCGGAAAAGGTCCCAGAAAGGTAGAGAAATGCCTTTTCAAGAACATTTCCTTCCTGTTTTCTTGTCCCTAACTTGGGTTGTCTACACCCTGTCTGTGAAACATTAGCACCATGGCCTTGACTCTTGCCACACATCCCTTCTGCACTGAGAAGAGGAAGAAAAGAACGTAAAAAGTTCTCTTTTGCCCGTCTTCCTATCACTTCCTAGAACACAGGCTGCCCATGCTGCAGCCACTCACCCCCCACATCACCCCGAGGCAATAGGACATTAAGTTCCAAAGTGAGGTTCTCTTTTTGTGTACTTTCAGACTTTGAGTTTTCCTCTTGCTCTGTATTTTCTCCAGGTTGATTTTTGGAGTAAAAGCACTGTGGCTGATGCTAGTTCATCTGTTTTAAAGAAATAGAAGACACTTCTTACTGACATTTTTGCTTCCTGGCTAGTTGTCTTTATTTCTGAATACTACCCAGATTGTATCCTTTCTTTAAAGTCTTAATTTTTTTCTAAAATTTACCTGCCATATCTGAAACCCACCCCCATGTGGTAGACCCTGAAATAGTGATTATCTGCAGCAGTGGTAATAAAAACCAAGGGATCATTGATACACCCTGGGAAGTATTAAGGGCAGACCCTCAGATATTAATCCCAGATGCATTTCAATCAGATTGTCTGGGGTCATAGTTTAGAGCCGATATGTTTCAAACTCCCCAGGTGCTTCTGATGATCAGCTCCAGTGGGTTACCACTTATGTAAACCATATAATTGAGCAGGTAATTTATCACTCTGGTCCATGCAAACATATCTGTTGTTTTTACTGTAAACCAAATTATTACCAATATGACAAAAAGGACTGTGATTGTATGACACAGAATCACACATAGAAACACATAAATACACATAGCATGATTAATGTAAGACATATATGTTGAAAAAATATTAATGTCATGGATCAAGTCTAATACAGAATCTTCTGCTTTGCTTCCTGTTTCTCAACCCTGGACATTCAGTGGTGTGTTTTGATGATAAATTACTACAGTCTGAATTCCATACTCTTTAATTCTTCCATTTAGTCCACAAATAGTACTTAATATATGTCAGACATTGTTTTAGGTGCTAGGATATAATAGTGAACAATATAAGGCATTACTCCCATAAGCATATAATGTATACGAAGGCAGGTATGCAATAAACCAGCAAATTAAACTGTATTGAGTAGTAGTAAGAGCTACTATTATTTTTAGAGAAAATTATTATTATTAGAGAGTATGACGTCTACTTTAGCCAGGGCTGTTGAGGGAAGATTTTATAAGGAACCAAAGAATGAGGGCTGCATTCATGCATGTAGGCAGGAAAGAGCAGGAAGAGTGAATGTCCCTACACCTTCTTTCTCTGTTCGAGGAACAGCAAGGAGACCAGCTTGGCTCACAAAAAGGGGGGTGTGTCAGGAAAAACGTTAGAACATGGGTTTGCAGATCATGCAGACCACATTAATTCCCAACTCCTTTCACAGAATGACCCACACGGAGATGGAGGCACACTAGAGTATCAGGATGGCGAACCTGCATTCCAGCTGGCCTGGGATCCGTGCTGATTCCTGCAAACCAGGAGGGGAGGTCAGTATCAGGATTTTTATGACACCAATTCTGGACACCGGGCTGGGAATCTCTGTTCTAGGTCCTTGTAGTTTTGGAAAAGTCCAGGAATTTGTTCTGATGAGAAGGGGGAATACGGGCTGGCTTGGTGTTTACAACATTAATTGAAAATTTCTCACCAAGGTTGCCAAGAATCTTATGGCATCAGAGCATGTGATTGTTTGAATTCTTTCTTTCCTTACTTCTCCACATTTCATACTACTGTTGACCAACTTCTGTTTTTTAAAGCTTTTTTTCTCTTATGGAAATATTCTCCTTAGCTCCTCTTCTAGATGCCCATGACTTTTGACCAGTGCTTGTTATAAAAAAAAAAAATTTTTTTTTGCTACTCTGTCTTGTGGTTGCCCCACAGGGCTCTGTCTTTAGAGTTCTATTCTTATATTACCAACTCCCTGAGACACTATATCCAGATCTATGACTTCAAATACACAGACACACTAAGGGATTGTCCCACTTTTATCTCCAGGCTAGACCTCTCTCATGAGTTTAAACAAAATTCTGCACAGAAATTTTATTTAAAAATCAAATATTCACCTTAAGATCTTTAGGTTCAGGCTAAAATAACAATCCTTTGCAGCAAAGACAGGACTCCTCTTCATATGTTTCTGCCTTTATGAATTGAACCTTTGGCTGTTTCCATGACACGAACATCTATCACTAGCCCCAATCTCATAATCCTTCATACAAATCGATGACTATACTGTCTTGTCTATTCCATCTCTAAAATATTCCCCATAAATATTATCTTCTGTATATCCCTGTTGTTGCAGCCATGTTGAAGTCGTCACGATTCTTTTTATAAAACTGTTCCAAAACAATGGATTCATAAAAGATGAACATCAAGTGTCTTAAACTTCATATGTGGAAGGAGACATGGGTGGGGGAAGAGGAAGAGGAAGGAGTGAAACACACCATTTCTCCCTCCATTGCATTTAGTGGCTAACATGAAATAAGATTTGGAGGGTTTTTCTTTGAGTCTTAGGTGCCAAATACATCCCACTATGTAAATATTTTTTCATTGAACATCTTCTTGGGCTATGACAATATGTGTTTTTCATACACATACATGCATGGATCTTGACATAAAACTAGCTACTTACACTGGTCCTAAGCAGAAAAAAACAAACAAATAAACAAATTGAAACTCTCTATTAGCACAGGAAGACAACATAGCTATTGATAACTAATTTTACTGTTTGTCAACCTGAAAAAAAAAAGATAAACTGAGAGAAGCTCAAAATTGTCAAAAAGATGAGTTTATTCAGGAATAGGAGAGGAATTACAGTCATGGGCACACAAACTATAGCAAGCTTCTGGTGCACCTGTTGAGGGTCTGTGGTCATCTATATCTATGGGTAGGAAGTATAAAGGGGAAAAAGTTCAGCTGGAGTCTTAAAACCAAAACCAGATGGAGACCAGCTTTGAAAATTCCCCAAGCAGACACAACCAGTCCAGTCATACAAATAAAGCTTAATTCAGTTTAGTCTGTGACATCAACCTCCCTGAGTCATTTCTTATTCATACCTCTGGAAGTCATAAGCAAAAATTTCCCAAGGTTGATATGAGGTAACTGCAGATAAACTCCCTATCATTTAGGAAAATTCTAACACTGTCAGATTTCTATACATCAGGCATTTGTGGGAAATTGGGTTCTCTTAGTCCTTAAGTTTTGTTTCCCTGAGGGCACATGTTTGAGATTTCCCATTGTATATCCCCTGGGTCCATGTTCCTAAAGTTATCTCACATATTTAACCAATGTTTACTAAACATGTGATAGTGACAGGCATCATTATAGGCTCTAGAAACGTGGTAGTGAATAACATAGATAAAATGCCAGTTAGCAGAAGTGTTTATTTTGTGTTTAGAGAGAGGTAATATGTTGATCTTCATTTTTTTTATTTTTTTTAACATTTATTTATTTTTGAGAGACAGAGCGAGACAGAGAATGAGTGGGGGAGGGGCAGAGAGAGGTGGGTACACAGAATCTGAAGCAGGCTTCAGGCTCTGAGCTGTCAGCACAGAGCCTGATGTGGGGCTCGAACCCACCAACTGTGAGATCATGACCTGAGCCTAAACCGATGCTCAACTGACTGAGCCCTCCAGGTGTCCATAGATCTTTATTTTTTTTTAATGTTTACTTATTTTTGAGAGCGAGAGAGAGAGTGAGAGAGAGAGAGAGAGAGAGAGAGAGAGAGCTGAGCAGGGGAAGGCAGAGAGAGAGAGAGGGAGACACAGAATCTGAAGCAGGCTCCAGGCTCTGAGCTGTCAGCACAGAGCCTGATGCAGGGCTTGAACTCACAGACCAGGAGATCATGACCTGAGCAGAAATCAGAAGCTTAACCCACTAAGCCAACCAGGTGCCCCAAGATTTTTAATGTGTCATGTTTCTAATTATATTTTTTTTCTGGGAAACACTGACTATATGTTATTCATACCTTAGGTTGTAAATTTAGAATCAAACCCTTTGTGTAAATGAGTCTGTTGCAACCTACTTACGATTCTTCCTGCCCCCGCCTCTAATTGGCTCCCCTCTCAATCCATCAATGCTTCCAATGAATGTCAAAATCCAATTTTAACAAATCATATTCCTCCCTCCTCATTTTCTCTGAGACTCCTCATTTGTTCTGAAAACAAAATTCAGACTCCTTATTGCTTGCAGCGGTAGGTTTCCTGCCTTATTTCTTGCTTATCTCTGCTGTGCAGTTCAATCTCTAGAATCCCTGACATGCTGCTAGCCTCCTCTTGCCCATCTCATGGTGATCTTTCAGGATTAGTTATTTTCACATTCCAGCCACTTGCCTGAGATCCTCCCTACCCTTGGAGTCTTCCTGAAAAAAACACTACTCAGATTTTCACTCAAATATTTTCTTCTCTTCTCTGTCACCTACTTGTATCCCTATTTCTCTAATAAGGTAGAGAAGCTCCGTGTGTGTGTGTGTGTGTGTGTGTGTGTGTGTGTGTGTTCTTAGACTATTTAGTACATTCCTGTAGTTTTATATTATAATTTTTGGCATGTATTCTCCTCCATAGGCTATTAGATTTTTTAAGACTTTATTTTTTTTAGAGCAGTTGTAAGTTCACAACAAAATTGAACAGAAGGGACAGAGATTTCGCATATACCCCTCACCCCACTTGTGCGTTACCTCCTGCTTTATCTACATCCCCTACCAGAGTTGGATATTTGTTACAATTAATGAAACTAACTACATGGACACATTTGCACCCTCCCAGAGTTCAGGAGTTACACTGCAGTTCAGTCTTGGTGTTGTACATTCTGTGGGTTTGGACAAATGTATAATGGCATTTATCCACCATTATAATATCATACCACATATTTTCACTGCTCTATAAATCCTCTGTGCTCAACATATTCATCCCTCTTCCCTCAACCCAGGTCAAACACTGGTCTTTTCCTGTCTATAGTTTTGTACTAGTTTTGTTTTGAAGACAAATAACTTATATTTTCATATTCTTGTATTTCTGTCATCAAGCTCAATCCCTGGCATATAATGAGATATAAATGTATTCCTTAAGTGAATACATGCTGGAATCTAAAATATATATTGATATATCCGTAGATATTTATATTAATGGAAGAACACAATTTCTCCTTTTGTCAGTTAAGGAGCGCAAAATTTGTACCTAACTTATGCTTGAATTTATGATTGGTAGAATAGCTCATAAGAAAGCAGATACAAGAAAACAGTATATTTTTAAATGAACCATGAAAGGAGAAGAGTAGAAACAGAATACACAGAGAAAAAAGGTAAGAGAAGGAAAAAAAAGAAAGAAAAGAGAAAGAAAGAATACAGGGAGAGAGAAAAGAGATTAGTTTGGTCAAGGGTAAAACTTAAGCATATCATGCTACTTGCCCCACACAGTAGGGCTTTCCCTTCTACAAAGCTTTGTGAGCTGTTAGATTTTCATCGTAATAGATTTACTTTATGGGCACAGTGGCTAATAAAAATATAGAATGTATATTCAAACATATATATTCAAATATTTTATATTCTATATTCAGAACATCTTTCTATTTCTGACATTAGGTAGAAGAATTATGTAAAACTGCTCAAAATATTATAACTCTAATTTAGACAATTGTTAATGTTTTATAAGGTATAAAGTAGTCTAAAAAACACATCAGTGTACATATACGCTGATGTGTAAATGCTCTGTACGTGAATCCTGATAAGATGGTTAAGGACGCAATATTAACTCCATTTTACGGACAAAGGCATGGGGACAGAAGATGCTGATTTGCATGATGTTGGTCAGGAGATGTGCCCCACCTAGTTCAGATCACCTCTTGCCAGGGTCACTATGATTCAATTCCATGGCATCACCTCTTGGCCTAAAGTCAGCTCATTCAAACATCTCCACACATTGGTTCAAATGAACTTGTCATTTGTGTAGGTCATTTCTTCCTCAGAATTTCCCAACATGTGTAACCTGAGAATGGATTCTCAGAAGGCATTACACGAATTTGTTGTGTGAAAGCTAACCGTCTAAAGCGTGAGTGAATATGATACCACATTTAACAATAAATAATTTAATTACCTCCAAGCCGATTGCATTTGAGTCCGAAGTGCAGATCATTTCTGTGTGAACAAACATTTAAAGGCAGTGAAAATTTTGAAACGAAGATGTGAAACATCACTTACTTTTTATATTTATAATTTCCTTACATGTTGTTTACTTTTAAGTACTAATTTGCTGGAAACAATTTTATGAAAGAGAAGAAAGGTTTTCTGAAATAATACTTTCATAAACTTTTGCCATTAATACAGAAATTTAATAGAGTAATTTCAGGTTTTCTAGGCTTCTACATTTAAATACATATGTATTAGCTCAAATGGAAAAGTGGAAGTAAACACTTACTTAAAATTAGGTAACTGCACTGATTTTGTAAGAAACATTTAGGGAAATATATTTTGTATTATTTTCTGTTGTTTAGTACCAGCATGAGGTCAGTGCACTTAGAGTTGGTAATTAGATAGAAGGTTCTAAAACGTATTACCCAAATACCACATTTTCCATTTTAATTAAATTATACTTGCAGACACGGCAGGTATACCTACCAAAATTAAGTTAAATTGTCCTATATATGCAATTTTGTTATTATCTTGGCTTCAATCTTTCATGATAAAAGATAACTTGGTCTACAATAGTATATTTATACATATATGAATATATTTTCTTTCCTTTTTTCCTCCCCCCTGCAAACAAAATGGTCCCAAATAAGAGCAAAAGAGAAGGTGCTAAAATGAATGGCATGACTTTTTAAAGTTTTTTTTTTAATTTTTATTTATTTGAGAGGGAGAGGGTGAGTGGTGAAAGGGGGACAGGGAGAGGGAGAGGGAGTTGGAGAGGGAGAGACAGAGACAGAGACAGAGAGAGAATCTTAAGCAGTCTCCACGCTCAGCAGGATGGCTTGGGGTTTGATCCCATGACCCCGGAATCATGACCTGAGCCGAAATCAAGAGTCAGACACTCAACCGAGACACCCAGGTGCCCCCCAAAATTGCATCCTTTAAACTTAAACCTCTCTTTTAGGCAGTATTTCCCAGAGTATGATACTGGGAACATTTGCCTTGAAATCATGTGGGAATTTGTTACAATTTTCTTCTCGATCCTATCACAAATTTGAATTCTAATCTCTGGGTATAGAATCCAAGTATTTATATTTTTAGCAGAATCAGAGGTAAAACTCGATAACTAACAGGATAACTTATCGACTGAATATCAAATGAATCATCTCCAAAACTTCCTATCTCACTTAGAGAAGGTATGCTAGCTATAAAAGTAGCTAGGAGGCTGTGGGGCTAAATAGGAATAAATTCATACTCTTCTAGTAAGCCCAGCAAAACATGGAAACTTAGGAATTTCTGTGTTTAATTTATGGAAACTTATGTTGAAATTGCATAAATAATTAATGCTGATGTGAGAAGGAATTGTTAGGAGAACTGAGACCACTAAAAATGGTGGGTTTAGTGAAATTAAAATACAACTTTACTGAACTGGTTTACTTACCCATTTTGAGCCATCTTCTCATCATTCAAAGATCAACAATTGGTGTCTGCTTCATGGAGCCATTGAGAAGTGAGATCATGTGACTGGGAGTGCCTGATATAGAGGATATATCCTCTCTCTCACTCTGACAATATAAGTGTATGTGTTCTATAAACTGTGTGTATGGGCAAGCATCTATATAAACATTTTGTAAATTAACTGCAGTAGGAGTAAAACTGTCATGATGAAACTTTCTCTTTGAGTAAAATGGAACAGTGTTTGTAGGTTGCTCTATTAAATAGAGAAATCTATTTGTTACTTGACCAAATGTAACATTTAACAATAAGCATTATTCTGTTTTTCTCTTCATTATCTGTCTATGACCATTTGTCTTAGGTTTCAGAAAAGAAATTACCCACATGCATGGCAGTGTCTGATTTTACTACTGAATCTCTGAAGTATTCCAGTTTTTTTTTTTAGCTAATGTTTATTTATTCTGAGAGAGAGACAAAGACAGAGAGCACAAGCAGGGGAGGAGCAGAGAGAGAGAGGGAGAGAGAGAATTGCATGCAGGCTCCATGCCACCAGCACAAAGCCTGACAAGGAGCTCAAACCCATGAACTGTGAGATCATGACCTGAGCCAAAATCAAGAGTTGGACGCTTAACTGATTGAGCCACCCAGGCAGCCCCCCCACTTTTTTAAAGTTTATTTATTTATTTGTTTGTTTGTTTGTTTGTTTTGTCTATTTGGAGACAGAGACAGAGTGTGAGTGGAGGAAGGGCAGAGATACAACTTTTGATAAAAGTTTATTTTGGCTTATTTCACTAGCATATTAAGCCTTTTCATCATTAAGGTGTTTTGTCATGTTGTATCCCTTAATATGTTTTTCCCCTCAAACAAGATATTTCACAATTAAAATGAGACAAAGAATGTTGCTATGAAACAAAAGAAAATCTACCTCAGCCAATTTAAATTGGAAATCGTGTGTGTGTGTGTGTGTGTGTGTGTGTGTGTGTGTGTGTGTGTGATTGTTCTCTCCTGGTAGCAGATATAAGAGGGATGTAAGATAACAAGAAGAATCTACTCTTCTCACCTCTTCACTTTTATTTATTTATTTTTCTTTCTGGACTGAGACCATTGACAAATGCAGATATCTTCCAGAACCATCCTTTGTTGCTTTTCTCCATCTGTCGGATATGGCCGATATGATGCCAGTCCACACAGGTAATATCAGGAGGTGGGAAGAGCAGAGAATCTTCACTGAATCTGGCACACGAAATGAGTACTTTTACAGAAATGAAGTGATGCATGACACAAGGCAGCTGAAAGTTGACATTAAATGTTGGGAGATTTTCAATTCTCATTCTTGGGACTCTTTTGTGGTCTGTGTATTCTCATCACTTAAACCTTATGAATGTCAGACCCACATGTTTCATTAGCTATATGGAGTAGAAATCAAAGAAGTTGAGTACAGCCACCCTAATTTGCTTTTTTATTGAATATTCAATCAAACAGGCTCATTTGGTTGCAGAGAAAGAGAGCGTTGTTTGACCTCCTTAAACCAAAACCTCAGAAATCTTTGGGACGTTTTCCTGAAGTCCCACCTCTTCTGAATAATTTCATAACTAGTGACTGTTGTCCTCCCATAATTGTTTACTTTTCATCCTGCTTCAGAAGAGACCAGAAAAGCCACCTAAGAGACTTCCTCCTAGTAAAAGATCATCATGAAACTGAATTTTGGGGAAAGATAGACTACTTGTTAGTAGAAAAAGTCAGAAAAAGGGCAGAGAAAGATGGATAAACTCATCTGTTAATACATGCCTTAATTCTCTTAACATTAACCGTATATTTTTATTTGTTAAAAAGATATATGTCTTTTAATATATATGTTTATTTAAAAAAATAATGTGTATTTATTTATTTTGAGAGATAGAGAGAGAAATTTAGAGCATGGGCAAGGGCAGGGCAGAGAGAGAGAGGTAGGGAGAGAATCCCAAGCAGACTCTGCATTGTCAGCCGAAGAGTTGGACGCTTAACCAACTGAGCCACACAGGCACCCCACCATAGATATATTTCTACATCTTAGTATTTTTTCTTCATTTTTAACTATACCTGTTACTATGTGTATTTTGTCTTTGCTTCTATCTATCCATCTATCCATTTTAACGTTTTCCAGCAGTTCTAGGCTAAATTGTTTTTCACCCACATACTCCACAGAATATCTGAATTTATCTGACATAAAATTTTCTGGCAGTGTAGGAAATCTACCAAGGCAGCAAGAATGTGCTGGATGAAGGCTACAAAAGAAAAGAAACCCGGAGAAGATAGCCCATCATTTGGCCCAACTGCACTATTTTTGTCATTGAGAAAAGTAACTATAGCTGTGGTTGATAGCCTAAAATCTAAATAGCACTGCCTCTGGGCTCCCCTGACTCCATGTGCCCGACTTTCACAGTCTGTAGAAACCTTGGCTCTGCCCTTCAGTCATTCTCTCCATAATCAGCAAGCCACCCTGAGTCACAGTGTGCCCCAAACCAGGCTTATATCCCAGAACATTACCCTCCTTTTAACATAGTATTCTCTATTTTCTAGCTCTTTAATGCAGGTGGATTTTATGTTTGTCCAGATTATCTACTTGTTTTCAGCTAGAGAGTAGGCTGGATTACTTAGTTAATGGTAAACAGAAATTTCAAAAATGTGCTTTTTGCTCTAAATTTCTTTGCTGAAGTAAGTTTTTATACCACCCATGATGCTTCCTTTTTACTCATGCTGATTATGGGCAGTAGTATGAAGTACATCTAAATTTTCAAAGTCTGTAGAGTGAATTACTCTTGACTCCTTCTGTGGACAGAAGTTCACATTTTGGTCCAATGAGAACATAAAGATTTTATCTTCCTCTCTGGAAATATCTTGGATGGGAAAATTCACCTTCAAATGAAAGAAAATGCATCTATCTCTACATTCATATGCTTTTAACCTTTGCCCTAATGCTAATGACTGAATAACAATTTGTAATAAATTGCAGTTTTTAAAAAAGAAAGAGGGACACAAAATTATCGTAGGGAATTAAATACATTTTACTAGTAAGAAATATCCTATTTTTATTTGAAAGGAAACAAATATATTTTTAAGGCAGTTATATTGTTAGTGTTAGACTAAACCCTGAACAAAATTAAATGCTATCACTTCTTGTGATGAGGTTGTTAATTTATGAAACAGTGCTGATTTGTGCTCATTTTCTGGGTATGGGTGCATATATAATTACAAAAGGGAAATGTTCGACCAGAAACATCTTTCTTTAGAAACAAATATTATTTTGTAGGTTTGTTGTATGTATGTAAAAATAAATGTACATTCCTAGTTTATACAACTTGTAAGTAATGGGTCAGATTGGAATTGGCATTATGTCTAAATGTAGTTAAATTATGAACATTGAAATATGGCATGTGAGGGGTACAATAAATAATGATACCCTGTTCCATGTCCCAGCAAAGGTTGGATTTACAGATGGGCACAAGAGGCAGATGTAAATTAATGCTTGTTTTATTGAAGACTACAGCCTAGACTTGTAGTCATCAAGTCCACATGTCTTGATGTAGACGTACTTATCACAGGACTTTTAATTTAATTTATCCACCCTCATACACCATGAAAAACGATCTGCAGCTCACCAGGGAGGAGCCCGCCCACATTTACTGACTGCAGAGAGGGACATGCTGTCTTCAGATAGAACATCTAGAGAGAAGATGGGGCTTAAACATGCTAGACCCTTCTGTCAAACCCAGCAGCCATATGTATCTCTGCCTTCACCAGGGGGAGAGATTAGGAGGCTGAGGCAAGAGATCAGTACTGTTACTAGGGGGCCTATCTTATTATTTCATTATTATTATTATTATTATACATAATTAAGGATATCATTGCACATGAGGCAACACATAACTACAAAGAAGTTCCCAACTAAGAACATTTTTCCCTTTCTCTTAAATCCTATAGCCTTCACTCCCCCTAAGGATGGACATTGAATACTCCGCATCTTTTGTTCTTCCTAACTACACTGAGTACAACAGTGGATATTTAATACTTTTCAAGTTAATATTAAATGAAGAAATGTCTCCTAGTGGATTTTCTGTGACACATAAGTAATTTTTAAGAACATGGACCTGTCTCTCCACTGCTATTCCTTAGAGATTCTGTGATTGTCCTGTAAAAATAATCATATAAGGGGCGCCTGGGTGGCTCAGTCGGTTAAGCGTCTGACTTCGGCTCAGGTCATGCTCTCGTGGTCCGTGAGTTCGAGCCCCACGTCCGGCTCTGTGCTGGCAGTTCAGAGCCTGGAGCCTGCTTCGGATTCTGTGTCTCCCTCTCTCTCTGCCCCTCCCCCACTCCCCACTAGTATCTCTCTGCCCCACTCCCCACTAATATCTTTTTATTAGTAGGGGCGACTCACCTGGCCTCTACAAAGAGGTACAAATTGATTTTAAGCTTAGTCATTTTCATCAATACCGTGTACCTTATGAAGAGCACCACTCAGTGTTTCCAAGAGTAAACAAAACCCCACGTGTGTTCAACAGTCTGTCAGGGACGTGCAAAACGGGAAGTCACAAATTGCGCAGAAACATGCTCTTCATAAAGGAGTGTGGTTTTATGTGCAGGCATGAGTGTCTGTATGTATATATCCAAACAGATTTTTATAATCTTTTCACAGTGTACTGAATTGTTATTAAACTCTAATGGCTCAGCAAAAATATTTGTTGAAATTTCAGAAAAATACATTTAAAAATACCTTTTAAAGAAGTTACCCTGGGAGAAATTTACAAGCAAATAAAATCCTAATAATTTAATGTATTTGGGCCTAGAAAGGTAAGATTTGTGATAGGTGAATAGAGAATTTATTATTTTTCCAAAGTTGAACCATATTTTAAGAAATGTAATTACTCCATACATAAGAATTCAGAATGGAACTGTCACAGACAGAAAAATAAATGAAGGAGAGAAATGTACTTATCCTACACTCTAACACACGTACTAAGGCTTTAAATGAATATATATTTATAAAATTGCCTCTGACAATTCACACGATCTGATTATGTGGCAGGATGCTCTGACAAAGGATTTGATTACATGGTGCATTGAGCTGTGGCTAGGAAATAATAACCTTCCTTGTTCGTGCTTCTCCTTGTTATTGTTGGAAAAGAGACAGAATAGGGAGAATTCATTTGTATCATAAACAAATCAATTACTGATGCAAGCCCTAAGATAGCATGACATTTATGTTATGCCACTGAATTTTATGAATGGGTAATAAATTTTTCTAAAGTGGATGCTAATTTTGATTAGGTCAACTGTGCTTGTGGTAAGTGGTCCATGTCACAAATCTCCACCATCTGTGCTGAATAATTAGATAGGCTTGTAAAGACATGTCTCAGGTAGAGGTGCAAATATCATTAATCATACTTTTGTATAGCAAGAATTGTCATTACTATGTATTCAAGTCCTGTACAAGAGTTAAAGTAAGTGATATTTGATTTCTTTATTTTTAAAGTTAATTATTTATTTTAGATGACAGGAAGGGGCAGAGAGAGAAGGAGAGAGAGAGAGAGAGAGAGAGAGAGAGAACCCCAAGCAGGCTCTGCACGGCCAGTGCATAGTCTACCATGGGGCTCGAACCCACGAACCTTCAGATCATGACCTGAGCCAAAGCCAAGAGTCAGACACTCAACTGACTGAGCCACCTAGGTGCCCCTAAAGTAAGTGGCAATTTAAATACGAGAGAACAAGTTTGAATTGGAGGGAGAGGAATGTCAGGAAAGGGTACAATATTAAGCTAAAAAAATTAATAATTATTTTAACATAATTATTAATGAATCTGTTCTTTTTAATATTGCATTTCCTGTTAAGTAAATGGTGCTGTGCTTAGCACAAAGAAAATGTTATGGGAAACTCCACTGAACTGTTACAGGTTTTATATAATAAGTAAGTGTGTGTACATATGTGTGTCTATGTTTGTGTGAACTGATAAAAGGTAAAGGAAATTTTATAAGTATATAAATTATATAGAAGTATATATAAATTATTTATAAAATAACTATATGAATCATATAAATATATACATTTATATATATTTATATAAATGTTCCAAAGTATACATATATATTTATATAAATATACATACATGTTATATATATGTATATATATATGTTCCACAGAATCAAAAATATTGTAGCAAATGATGAATCTCAGAAATAAGAAATATTCAATGGGAAAGATAGCAATTGCAAATTATGCATGTAAAACTGTTAAGATTGTATATAAGACAGATTGAGTAAAGTTGAAATGTATTTGGTTTTACTCAATTTATTTTTCAACTAGAAATTTGTGAAGTATAGATATTTTGTTTACCTGTGGTACCATGTCACACACACAAAAAGTTGTTCAGTAAATATTATTTAATTTTCACTGTGAAATATAAAAATCCATGTCTCCTAACATAGATAAAACTAATAATTTATGTGGCTTTCGTTAATGAGGATGACTATAATTTCTCACAGTGTCATCATTGTATGCTTTATACTACTCTTGTTGCATAGACAGATTGTGGTAGAAATGTTAGATAAGCCATTGAATCCAATCTCATTTCAGTCTATCATCTGGAACTGCGGGCAAGACATAAACTGTATTGCCCAGACCACCTTGCAGCTTGGATTCTTGCTGTACTGGCTGAACCACGGCTCCCTTTGGGCAGCTGCAGCCTAGTTCTGGGGCCAAGTGGTCTGGAGCACACTTTCTGGTTTCCAAATTGAAGCCAAGTTGTTGTTTTCCTGAAGCCAGGATTTAAGAAAGTTATTTTTTAGGGTTGCCTGAGTGGTTCAATCTGTTAGGCAACTGACTCTTGGCTTCAGTTCAGGTTGTGATCTCACTGTTGGTAGGTTTGAGCCCTGCATCAGGCTTCACACTGCCAGCTTGGGATTCTCTGTCTCCCTCTCTCTCTCTGTCCCTCCCCTGCTTGAGATCTCTCTCTCAAAATAAATAAATAAACATTTAAAACAAAAAGAAAATTATTTTTTTATCCCTAGAGTGTAGATAAAATGGTATACTCATGTACCTGGCAGTTGCCTCAATGTCGTTCTCAGTACAATGGAGGTAAGGGTTCTGCTGGTGGGCAAATTCATTAGTGATGTCCAGGATGGAATTCACCCAAGCCAGGCCTAGAGCCTGCCCTTACAGCCTTCTCAGCGATTTTGTAAGCCCTTAAATTCCTATATTCAATCAGTGAATGCCTGAAAACCTAAAATTGTTATCTACATACAAACCTTAATTTTTATATAGATTCTGTTTTCTGACAAAGTCTTTATGATTTCCTGTATCTTGGTTTTCTTATATATTATGTTCCTTAATCTGAACAGACTGGGATTTTGAAAGAGTTATTAAAAATTTAAATGCTAGGGTGCTTATTTGAATGGCTTTTATTAATACATTTTGTATTTCAACCAATACCTATTTATTTAGTTTGGGTCACATAACAGACACTGGGATGGTTACTAGAGATTTAACAGTAAATTAGAGTTCTCACTACCTAAAATATCACTGTATGTTAAGGGGAAAAGATAAAGACATAAATTAATATACAGTTCAACAATGCCACAGTGAAAATCATGTATGAGGTAAAATAAATAAGTGGGGATTTTTTTGTTTGTTTGTTTCTATGTAACAGGCAAGCATACTTATACAACAGAGACTCTCAAAAAGAGGAAGAAGGTTCTAGCAGGGCTCCCGGCTTAGGAGTCATTAAGCTGTTTGCCTGCAACAATAAACCATTTAATGTTGCTAGACTTTAGAATACAAAGGCAGGAGTGGCTGAGTAGAGACTTAATAGTCAGGCAGAGTCCATCATGAATAACACCGTGTGCTTTGATAGCTGTCTTGAACATGACCAAGGAGAAAGGGGTAAACACTGACACGATTTAAACTAAGAAAAAACATGAACATATGTTCATTCGAATAATAAATTTTTCGGCATTTGTGAGGAGGAGAGGTCAAGGACATGAGATTAGCAACTAAATCATTGTAGAAATAGCAGAGGCCAGAAAAAGTGAGGGATGTTTGAAGGTAATTTGGAACTTTATGTGACTGGTGCAGCACCTCAAAGAAAAAAGCTGTCTCAGATGGTGATCAAACTGTGGCCTAAGCATATAGATGTATGTTGACAACACTGATGAAGATTAAAACCAAAATGAAGAAAATATAGATGAAAAGTAGATTGGGACTGAAACATGGACGGGATAATAAATTCAGTTTTGGAAGATGTCAGTCTAAATTCACGTTCCCATGGGTTTTCATGGTATGCCATTAGATATTGGGGTTTGATTTTAGCAGAGCTGGAAGCTAGAGACACAAATGTGTGTCATGTTGCATTCATCCCAGGACAGTGCTTCAGAAGGGCACAGCCTCCATCACTTCCTCTTCTATAATTACGTCCCTAGCCACCATTCCATCTGATTGTCTCACTTTTTATATGTTAATATCTTCAACCAGGTTATAGCCAAGTTGTATCCATTAATGATTTTGTTCCATGATCTGTGTCATTTTACGTATCTCTCAAGTGGATAACATTTTTGTTAATCTTTCTGTTGATCTTAGACTTCTTACACTTTCTATGTGAATCGCTACAATATGACTAAATAATACTTACAAATTGAGTCTCTTATGTTTTTGTAATCCCATAAGTGTATTCTGCAATGGCATTCTTTTCTCTTTCACACTAGTGGAAAATTGTTTACATGAAGCCAAATTAAAGAGCTGGTGTTATCAATATTACTTACCAACAAATATGGTATATATTTATTTTCCAAACGCAATCACATTTTAGAGATATTTGAGATGAAAAATCATACATACATACAATGTGTGTGTATATGTCTGTATCTCATAGATATCTAAAACTGCTCAAACAGTTCTCCATTTTCTAACATAGCCACTTATGCAAGGTAACCCATGAGCACACACATCTGTGCACATATACACACTAGTCAGCTCTATATAGTTTCAATTTCAGTGAAAATTTGACTGCATTTCTAAAATGTTCCATAAATGGAACTTTGAGATATCTAAGGAAAGAGAACTATCAGATTTTCTCTATATTATAAAAAAAAACTTTTACACTTTAAAATATTCATAGTTATTGAGACGGGAATAGCACTTTGCACGATTTATTATTTGGAAACTGTTGTAAGTTGAAAAAATATTTCTGTATTATGTGATTTTGTATCCTTATAACTTGAAAATCAGAAGCTACATCTAGGTTCATCAAAGGGAAATGGTTAAAAAAGGGAAACATTCGTACAATAGAATATTATGCAGTTCTGAGGTGCCTGGGTGGGTGGTTCAGTTGGTTAAGCGGCCGACTCCTGGTTTCAGGTCAGGTCATGATCTCACAGTTCATGAGTTCAAGCCCCCACTTTGGGCTATGCACTGACAGTGCGGAGTCTGCTTGGAATTCTCTCTCTCTCTGTCTCAGTCTCTCTGCCCCTTTCCCTCTCATGCTTATGCTTTCTCTCTCAAAATAAGTAAATTTACAAAAAAAAAAAAGGAAAGAAAATATACTATTACACAGTTCTTAAAAATAAGATTACAGAAGAATAGTTAATAATACACAGTGTGCTTATGATATGAATTTTTTAATAATGAGTATTATAGAAAATCAATTTTATAATACATTAACTTTTAAATTTCTTGCTAATGAAGTTATAGATGATTTTTACTTCTTCTTCCATATATTTTAAAAATAAAAATAAAAGGATGTTATAAAAACAATATGGAATTCTGGAAGTTGTCCTTGAATTCACTAACTTTTTTACAAGTCACATGTCTTTCATTGTTATTTAATGAAAAGCAAAATATAGATACTACTGGCAAAATTCCCTTTTCTCACCTTTTACTTGATATGTCAAATAAAAATATATAACTAAAAAGCCTTTTTACATGGAACACGTTGTTTTTAGTTGGCAGAATTAGAAACTTGAGTGTTGTTTCTGTATTGCTGCTACGGTGAACCATATCAAAAAAGAATATATAAGTTCTTTATATAAATTCTTCATGTAAAAAAGCAGTCATGAGCTAAGAACTTCATGTTGTTGGGAAGACATGTTTCCATATACATTAATTGAGGATAAAAATGTTAGTGCTCAGAAGTATATAAATATGAGTATTTCTTAGAGGTAATCTCTGAAACTTGGGTAATATTTGACCCTATGTATTTTGCCTTAGAAAATAATCTCATTCACAATAAAAGATAGAAGAATCTCACTATAAATTTAGTATTCATAGAAGAGGCCAAACATGTTTTCTAAGTAATTTACTAATCAAGTTAGAAGTTAAAGAAAAAAATAGGTTTTAGACAATAGTAGAAGTATAGCTATATTAATATAATAATTATTATATTTTCATGTATACAGTAAGTTATGTGTATGTGTGAGTATGTGTACCGTTGATATTTTAACCATTAAGCCAAAAAACTGGGCATTTGAAATAAAATATATTGGGTATTATGTACAAAAAAATGTATAGAACAAAAAAATACTATAAGGACTCGGGTAGGTTAATTGGGAAAAGTTTAAGAATCAGCTGGAACACTGTTCTTTTCTCAGGAGGGATCTGTTAATGAGATTGCTCTAATATGATCTTATGTTTCCCTGGTAGGGTATGCTATCATTTAATAACCAAATGAGAATACTGGTACTAAGACATTGTAGATGAACCCAGATGAGGGAGTTTTCCCCCTTGCTGTGTCTCTGTATTAATTTCTTAAGTTCAGTTGTTTTTTGTGTAACTTGTCTTTGGTCTCTTATGTGCCATTGTTCCTTACTTTAAATATATAATAGGAATCATGTGAACACTTATAAATGAATTTCTCTGACAGTGTATAACTCAAGATGCCAAAGGAAGTTGCACATATTACAATAAAACTTAATATTACATCGGTAAACCTTTGTGATTCCTTCTACTGAGTACTCATAAAATAATTGCTTTTTCATTACATTCCTAAACAAAAAGGAAAAAGGTCAAGTAATTATCCAGAAATATTACTTCTTCATACTACTGGTTACATGAAAGATATGATATATGAGTCTTATCATATTTTGTCACTGATTATTATTATTATTAAGGAGAAAAGGAGCAATCTACAGAATGACTACACAGCAAGACAGATATGCTGTATTTTCTTACTACATGATCACCATTCTCACTGAGAATATCCAGCAGACGTGTAAATGTTCAGCTTTGATCTCTCTGTGTGAAAATTATTCAGTAGAAATTACTTTAGGAAGAAATAATTATTTGAAAGGAAATATTTTATACAAACATATCTTAAAATTACAAATTTATAAAAATTTGCCAAAAAAGTAATTTAAGTTTTTCAGCCAAAATTCACAGAGGAAGTGATTAAAGCATTTAATATATTTATAAATAACAAAATCTAAATATCTCAATGTCGTAGGAATGAATTATTATTGAATGCAAAGTGTAGTTTTATTATTTTTAATGAATAAATCATATACTTTTCTTCATAAACAATTGAAGGTTTTTTTAGGATAAGAGTTCCATATGACTGGGAAGATTGCTATTTCAAATATGACTTGGGCTTTTATCCCAAAATGAGAATTATAATACATTCAGTTAAAGACTACAAAAACAAATAAATCCATCAGTCATTTGCTGAATGACTGGTTTTTCTATGCTGAAATATATTCCAAGTTTCTAACACTAACCTCTTCTATGCAAAAATTGGTTCCTTCCAGTAGTATTGATTGAGTAGCAAGAAATTGGTAATACAGTGCTGCCCTTTAGCAGGTTAGAGATTTGTGGAGAAAATGCAAATTTAAAAGAAACAAAAGAACACAATAAAGTATCATAACTTCGTTAACAGGGCAACTTCTGAGTGTCAATCTAAACCAGAGATCTGAAAATCAACAGGTGAGACCAGAGGAGAGCACCCATGTTGGGGAATGGAAAGAGAGCATCCTGGGAAGAAGTTTGCAGGAAGACTAAGGCACATGAGCAAGGCCTGCAGGAGTGTGAGAACATGGCATCCCAAGAAGTAACAAGTATTTCGGTGTTTTAAACATCTAAATGGGACAAGGCAGTGTGAGTGATGATAGTGGAAAAGCAAGCCCAGGTCAGATCAAGAAGGTATGCACCATACTGAAGTATATTCTCTGTTGCTGGGAGAAATTGGCTTCCGCTAAAGAGTTGTAAGCAAGGGAACTGAGGTCCTTAAAAGTATACTTTAATTTAGAACAGGAGTAGCAAACTTTAAAAGTTAAAATTTGAGTTAAAAAACTCAAGAACCTTCTAATTCATGTATTTATTCAAATCCATTGGATAGATGTCACAAAGAAATTCATTGGCCTAAATTCTAAAGAAAATGGGGTACATGGTGCTACGGAGGGAGAAAATGAGAGTAGACACTCACCTGAAATTGATGTGACTGGATATAAATCGAGAGGTCACCGTGAAAAAATGAAGGCCAGTGTGAAAACCTGGGAACCACAGGATTTGGGGGAATCCTGCAGCTCTTTCTCCGGGAACTCTATTGAGTACTCCCAGGAAATGCTGGAAAGACTGCTAACAATTACTGATTGTGGATGCTGCTGGGAAGGAGAACAGCAAGCTTGTGAAAAGGGCATGAAACTCTGCCTGGATCCTCCTCTCCTTTTTCTAAAATGGGTAAAAAGCTTTAATCTGTAAGGGGAAAGGTAGCAAACACTGCTGTCCTTAGTGCTTTGGTGAAAACAAAAGGCAGCTGGAGGAATAGAACAGAGTAGAAAAAGTCCCTCTGAGCCCAGAGGCACATCCAGGAGAGTGGCAAGACAACCAAGAAGGCCAGACCTCTAAGACCCAGGGACATATACACATCTGAGACCAAGGAGATTGAGAACAAAAAGACACACATCCTGCAACCCTTCGTCAACCAACTAACAAGACTGAATGATAAAACAACAAAGAATTCCTAAGAAAGAGGCAGAACAGGTGAAAGGGTGCACAGAGATGCCCTCTCTCACACACGGCACAAAACCTCTACCTCATAACCAAGCAGATGTGTTCTGGTAAGTCAACTCTCATCTTAACTCCAGGGTCTCTCTGTAAGAATGTCAAGTTTGAGGTACAATGTGTGTAAAGACAGCAGTCACATATCTCAATCCCAGCCCAAACCCTACATAGATTAGCTCAATCCCCTCACTAAAAGTCTAGCAGGAAGTAAAGGGATGATCTTTTCCTGATATAAATACCCTTCCAGGCTCTACATATTCTACATGGCATGTCCCACTGTCATTTTAAAAATTACAAGACCTATGAAAAAACAGAATTTTCATCTGAAGAGCCAAAACACTCATCAGAACCACCCTAAGATATTATACACATATTGAATCTACCTGTGAGGGTTTTGACATAATTGTGAGTAACACATAAAAGGCTCTCACGTAAAAGGGGGACAATATGCAAAATAAGATGGGTAGTTTTTTATAAAAAGAGGCAAAATAAAATTCAAGGCAGATAATAGGTTAAAAAAAAGAAAAAAAGAAAAAGAAATGCTAACAGAGATGTGTAATAGAATGCCTTTTCCAGGCTTCACAGTAGAGACAACACAGCCAGGAAAAGAATCAGTAGACTAGAAGGTAGGTCAATGGAAGTTACACTAATTGAAGCACAAAGGGAAAAATATTTTTAAAAAATCAAATAAAATTTCCAAGGTCTGTAGGTCAATATCAAACTTCTAAAAGACGTATATAATTAGAATCACAGAAGGAAATGAAAAAGACAAGGGCAGAAGTAGTATTTGAAGAAATATGCGCAGCAATTTTTGCAAAAAGAAAAGTGACAGATATCTAAACAGTCATATAAAAATCATGCACAACACAAAAATTCTTTTGAAAAACACAGAACGTATTGTATTTAAACTTCTGATAACAAAGTACAAAGAGAAAGCCTTGAAAGTAGCTTAAGTAAAAGGAAATGTGACACAGAGAAACAAAGGTACAAAACTATTGCTGACCCTTTGTCAGAAATCATGTAAGCAAAAATACAGGGGGATGATATTTTCTAAATGCTGAAGGAAAAGTAATGTCAACCTAAAATGCTATACTCAGTGAAAAATATACATCAAAAGTGAAAGCTTTCTTGACAAATACCATATGTTATCACTTACATGTGGGATCCCCCCCACCCCTGCAAAACAAGCTTATAGATACAGAGAACAGATTCTTGGTTGCCAGAGGTGGGGTGGGGGATGGGCAAAACAGGTAAAGGGAGTCAAAAGTAATAAATTTCCAATTGTAAGTAAGTCCTGGAGATATAATCTATAGCATGGTGACTATGTTAATAGTTAAAAATGTTGAATAGTTAATAATGAATAATAGTTAATAATGTTCAAATTTTATATTTGAAAGTTGCTGAAAGACTAGATCTTAAAAGTTCTTATTGCAAGAAAAAAATTCGGTAACTATTTTATGGTGATGGATGTTAACCAGTGTTATGGTGGTGATCATTTTGCAACATATACAAATATTGAACTGTTATGCTGTGCACTTGACATTAATATAATGTTTGCTGTAGTTCAGTTATACCTCAATAAAAAAGTGAAGACTTTCTTAAAATCTGATGACATTTACAGCAGTCACACCAACTCTTTAAAAAATGTTAAATACATTTCTTCAGACAGAAGGAATAGGGTGTGAAAGTGAAGCTTATGTCTATAAAAGAAACAAAATGTTGGAGGAAACTAAAAATAAATTCATTTTTAAAACATTTTACTTGTTCTAAAAGATGATGGGGTGTCTATAGAAACAATGTTTTAGTGTGTGTTAATACATGTAAAAGTAGATGGTATAGAAAAGATACACCAAAGGATGGGAGAAAAAACATGAGACTATAGAATAAAAAGTTCTTACACTACAAAGGGAGCAGTATAATCTTATTTGAGGGAAGATTTTGATTACTTGAAGAGGTATATTGTAAAACTTAAGTAAGCCACTATTTTTTCAAGAAGATATAACTAATATATCAACAGAGGAGATAAAATTCAGCTAATAAAGTAGAAGGCAGAAGAGGAGGGAAAATGAAACAAAGAGCAGACAAAATAAATGGAAGAGGCTAGTGAGTTGGTAAGTTGTAATCCAGCATATCAACTTCAGTGTGAATAATTTAATACACCAGTTAAAGGAGTTTTCAGATTGAATAAAACAGCAAATCCAAATATATGTTGCCTATATGAAAATCACTTTAAATATTTTAAAAAATAACAAGTCACGTTTCTGACAAATAACTTGAATTCATATTTTATAAAGAACTCTGGAAATAATGTGGAAACAAAGTGATCAAGAATGAAAAACACTTGGAGCTCTATATCCTAGAGTGTAGGATGTTGGGGAGTTTTGGAAATCAGTTGAACAATTTGTTATTTATTCCTTTGATGCTTCTAATGTATGACCAAGCAATCCATCTTCTGTCTTACTGCTAGATATCAGCCCAATCGATGAGAAAATGTATATTTACTAAAATCTTTATGGGGCTGTTTTATTTTACTCATAATTATCAAAAATTGGAAATGCAACTTCAACTGGAAAATTAATAAACAATGATGATATACTCATAAAAATGACTACTGGTACTCAGTAACTAAAAAGTACAAACTATTGGGGCACCTGGGTGGAAACTGGTTTGTTGAGCATCCGACTCTTGATTTGGGATCAGGTCATGATCCCAGGGTCACAGGATCGAGTTCTGTGTCAGGCTCAGCACTGACCATGGAGTCTGCTTAAGATTCTTTCTCTTTATCTCTTTCTCTCTCTCTCTCTCTGCACCTCTCCCCTACTCACATGTGCATGCTCTCTCTCTCTCTTTCAAATAAAAACAAATAATAATAAAAAATTAAAAATATATTTTAAAAATTAACTAGATTCAGTTAAAATTAAAAGCACAGACTATTGATTCTTGCAAAAATATTAGTGAACCTTAAAATTAATTTTCTAGTGAAAGAAGCCAGTCTCCAAAGGTTTACATATTTAGCTATTCCATTTATGTTATATTCTGTTAAGAAATTAGATCAGTAGTTGCCTGGGGTCAAAAGGGGTATGACTTTTAAAGGTGCAGCATGAAAAAAAAGCTATAGCAGGGGCTATTTTTGTGGTGATAGAACAGTTCTATATGGAATTGTAAGTGTGGACATATGACTCTATATACTCTTCAAAGTCTGTGTAACTGTACCCAACCAAAGGTGTATTTTGCTTTATATAATTGTTATGGTCACCTTCAGAGGCAGAAGGAGGTCACCCCAAGTGTATTAGATGTAGAGACAAATCGCTTCACACACATACAAAAGGAGTATGAAAAGGCTTATTACCCACACATGTGAAGTGTCCGGGCAGAGCAGGGCAGGCCTCTCAAAGGAGGTTGAGATGCCCTGAGACAACACGGGGAAAGAGTAGCCTGGGGTTGTAGTGTGGGCAGGAAGGGACCGGTGCTAGAGTTCAGTCCACCTGAGGGTAGGAGCTTAATGTTTGGCTCTCCTGTTGGCACCACACGAGGGAACGTTTTCTCATTTTCTAACCTCTTGCCCAGATGAGGGGCACCACGGGATCCAGGAGATGTGTTACTGAGCACGGAAAGGTGAACAGCAGCTCAAGGGGCAAAAGAGATAAGGACTATATGGATCCGTTGGATTTTATCATACACTTCTCATATTAACTGGTCAGTATATTTTATTCATCAAAACATCTGGTTCCAAATGTAAATATTGGCTTTGAATTCCAACTCACTCTCAGATGTATGATATGAAAATGTAATAAAATTATGTTTTTTCCAATATAACCATTTTAAGTATTTCACTGTTGCTATAAGGGAAAACAAACAAAAAAGGAGATCAATGAAAAACAAACTTACAGCCATGCTGAGAAGAATTACAAGGGCATAGAGATTGAAATTATTGTCCAAAATGATATGTATGCATTAGGCAGTCAGTCGTACATAATGAAACAGGAAAATGGTTATTAAACTTCTGAATTACACCTGTCATGTCATCTATCTTTCCATGTCAGATATATAGCTTGGCTGGATATCTGCATGTTCAATTTTATTTCCGATCTCTGTCACTTGCTTTTACTGTCACGTACAATACCCATAGTTTGCCTTCAAGGGTGATATCAATTTTTTGAATTTCTCTGCTTTGTTCTTTCCTCCTTCCTGTAGAGATCATATTGGATATACAAGTCTCTTTCTATTCACCAATCTGTATCTGGTGCTTCAGATGCATTAGAGAAGAATATATACCAAAGAAAGCTTTTATTTAATCAGCAAATATTGTTGAGCTCCTACCAAATCATGGTGTCTATTCTACATTCAAGAATTATAAAAATAAGCCAACAAGAGCAGATCCTAAGCTTCGGGGAATTTGTATTCTAGAGGGAGGGGACAGGGAAACTTAACGTTAAAAAAAACATGAAGTGATTTTAGATGTAGATAAAAGGTTTGAAGGAAATACAGTAGGGAAATGCTAGAGAGCAAGTGGAGGTGGGAAAGTGACAAGATAAGTCCTAAGTAGATGATATGTGAACCGAGACAGAAATGAAGAAAAAGAGGAAGCCATCAGAAGACACACAGGAAGACTCACAAACAAAGGACATTGCAAATACAAAATTGTGACATAGGAACATGCTTGATGTGTTCAAACGCAAGCAGGAAGAAGAATGCAAAAATTAAGTTTGTTCAGTGGAAATTTCTGGAACTCTCATGGGAACCAAGGAATGCTTTAATTATCAAGCTTCAGGATTGAAAGAAACCAGAGAAGATCCAAGGACCTTTATAGTATGAGGATTCTGAAATTGTGCAATTTGTTAAAGCTTCATAAAATATTTCATAATTTATTCATGTTTCATGTATATCTATAAATGTGTTATAAATTTATATGCCTTTATTAAATTTATATAATGAATACAATGTTAAAGTTCAATATGTACCATCTGCTAGATGAACTTTTATTTTTTTATTTAATTTTTTTAAGTCTATTTATTTATTTTGAGAATGAGTGGGGAGGAGGTGCAGAAAGAAGGGGAGAGAGAGAATCCCAAGCAGGCTCTGTGTGATATGCAGCTCGATCCCATGAACCGGGATATCATGACCTGTGCCAAAATCAAGAGTCGATCGCTCAACCAACTGAGCCACCCAGGTGCCCTAGAGGAAATTTTGGTATAAAATAAGACAAATGTCTGGCAGCATATTGTTCCATATCATAGGAATGTCTTGTGTAACGGATCTACCCAAGGATTGTATCAGGAATGTTCTTTGTTCCACTTACTGTTTCCTGTTGATAAGATCCTATATTTCATGAACTAAGGGAATGACTCCTGGTAGAAGAGATAGCTCCAAAGGTTATGGTTCTTTTCCCTAAAGGCTATTAACTCCTTTTATGTCTAACACAGCAAATTCATTTTAACATTATTTTATTAACTTTCTGTAATTATCCAGCTCCTTAAATGCTCTTTGACCAAGCCTTACCATCATCCTGGTTTTCTCATTAATTAGTGAATAGGATGAAATCATCAATGTATATTCATTTTATATTTGTATAGGAATCATTTTTTAAAACTTTTTGATAATTTTATTTTAACAGACATATAAAACAGTTTTCGAATCAACGTATAGATGAGATATACTGGGGCATAAAATGCAAATACCTTAATGCTTTTTCTTTGGTTCAGATTTGTTTTCCTTCCTGCCAAGAATTGCTGCATAAACATATGTGGAGACTTGCCTGGAACAAACTGTATTATATTGCTTATAATAATGTACAGTTTCTTCCAAGACAGAGATTATGCTTTGACATAATTGTGTACAAGTACATAGTTTTGAAGAAGAAAAGCCACTTGATTTTAAAAATTTCATTCTAGTTGATTTGTTACTGTAGTTACATCTCATGTAACTTCTTATTAATATTTCTTACAAGCAAAAATAGTCTTTTCCCATGTGAGTAAAGAAATAGAGCATAATACTGTCTCTATGCAAATGTATGCTTTTATGAAAATTCTAGCATCTACAAATATACTTAAGTGTACTTTGTAGCAAACAGAATTTTTGGTGTGTAAATTGTGAGATAATTCAATTATTTTTAATGTGGCTTTTATATATTTCTAAAAGACCTGTGTAAGGGAAAAAAAATATGGGTGAGATTGATGCAAGACAGACCTCAGTAGACAGTGGTTTTACAGAATTTTTAAAAATGCATGAGTAAAATCGAAGAGTCCTCTGCTTACACAGATCACATCAGCACCTTTTCAGAACTTGTTTTGAGGTGGACAGAGGTATGCAAAAAAGGGAAGCGCTTGTTAGAAAAAATGCTCGTGATTTCATTGCAAAAAGAGTCATGCACATATTTGAAAACAGAGGTGAAGCGTGTATTTGAAACCTGCGCATTTGAAGGGATTCAAGTATAGATTTTGAACACAGAGAAGATTACCACAAGCAATATAAACTATAATATATGTGAAAGCAAATTTTGGAAAAGTGAGTCTAAATAATTGCGTAAAAAGAACAACTGGGGAAACGGTATTGAGAATCGTTGTGCTTTATATTTTAGAAAATATGATATACAATTGAGTTGATTTGGAGAGGCTAATTTTCCTCACCACAGGATAATTAGGGCAAAAAGTAGTTAGCAATTATAAAAAAGGGAAATAAACACATGAAATAAAGAAATTAAAGGTTTTTGCAGTAAAATAATTGAAAGGGGGAAAAATCCAAGTAACATGCAACATACATCCTCACCCCCCATTCAGATGACACATCGGATGAGGGACTGAATTGAAATATGTGTCCAAGGAAATTTTTGGCCATATGTGTGCTATGGGTAGGCTAACAATGTAACTATGTATTTGGGCTGGTTAAGGGAAAGTGACAAAATGTGTGTGTGTTGGGGGGGGGGTGGTGGGGACGGTTCACCAGGAAATTAATCTGCATCCCTAGGGCCATTAGTAGAAGCAGGATTCAGGAAGAAAATCTCAATGGTTTCTACCCAGGTAATTAAAAAAAAAAAAAAGGAATAATACATGTTTCAAAGGAGAATTAGATATAAAGGAACATTTTTTTGCACACATTTTATCTAAAACAAATTTAAATGAGGTTAATTTCTACTTGAGCATTTATAGGAATCTCAAAACTTTTCAGTTAAGTTGAAGAAAATGATTGGCAGAGGATATGGAGTAACATTTGTACAATTTAACCTGCATAAATTGCTATTATATTCTAAGTTGAATTTTGAATTGTTCTTAATATTACGTACTCACTACAATTGTCCTTAGTCCACCTTCAAGATTAAAATGGATGGAATTCATCAGGGGCTAAAAAAAGGAACATAGTAGTTGCTGAATACGTGAACATATTTGACAAGACAAATGAAGCTAAGTCTGTCTGTTTTGTCTTTATGCTCCAAGATGGAATAATTTTCCCTATATATTGATCTTCTCATTAAGAGAGGTAGCTTTGGAGGGGCACCTGGGTAGTTCAGTCGGTTAAGCATCTGACTCTTGATTTCGGTTCAGGTCATGATCTCATTGCTTGTGAGTTTGAGACCCGCATCAGGTTCTGTGCTGACAGCCTGGTGCTTGCTTGAGATTCTCTGTCTCCCTCTCTCTCCCCTACTTGTTGTCTCTCTCTCTCTCTCTCTGTCAAAATAACTAAATAAACTTAAAAAGAAATAGATGTGCTTTGGAAATATGACATTAATTAGTGGTTCTATAAAGAAGTAAATATAGTCCTACTCACTTTATTTTATTGTGCTTCACAGGTATGGCTTTTTTTGTTGTTGTTGTTACAAATTGAAGGGATATGGCAATCCTGTGCCCAGCAAGTCTATCAACACCATTTTCCCAATATCATTTGCTCATTTTGTGTCTCTGTGCCACATTTTGATAATTATCACCATATTTCACTTTTTCATTTTTATTATATATGTTATGGTGATCAGTGATCTTTGATGTTACTATTATAATTGCTTTGGGGCACAAACTTACTAAATGTTGTGTGTGTTCTAATTATTCCACTAGCCATTCCCCCATATGTCTCCCTCTTCTCTAGCTTCCTTTTTCCCTGAGACACAATATTGAAATTAAGGCCCATAATGGCCTCTAAATGTTTAAATGAAAGCAAGAGTGGTGTGTTTCTCACTTTAAATTAAAAGCTAGAAATGATTAAGCTTAGTGAGGAAGACCTGTCCAAAGCTGAGATAAGGTGAAAGCCAGGCCTCTTGTACCAGTTAACCAAGCTGTCAATACAAAGGAAAAGTTCTGGGAGGAAATTGAAAGTGCTTCTCAGGGTGCCAGGGTGGCTCAGTCGGTTAAGCGTCTGACTTGGGCTCAGGTCGTGATCTCACAGCTCGTGAGTTTGAGCACCGCATCGGGCTCTGTGCTGAAAGATTGGAGCCTGAAACCAGCTTCAGATTCTGTGTCTCCCTCTCTGTCTCTGTCCCTACACTGCTTGTGCTCTCGGTCTCTCATAAATGAATAATTGTTAAAAAAGAAGGAGGAGGAGGAGGAGGAGGAGGAGAAGAAGAAGAAGAAGAAGAAGCAGCTTCTCCAGTGAACAAATGATAAAAACACAAAACATCCATATTGCTGATATGGAGAAAGGTTTGAGCAGTTTGGATAGAAGATCAAACCAGCCACAACATTCCCTTAAATGAAAGCCTGATCCTGAGTAAGACCCTAACTCCTTTCTTCAATTCTATGAAGGCTAAGAACTATGAAGCTGCAGAGGAAAAGTTTGAAGCTAATAGAGGTTGGTTGGTGAGGATTAAGGAAAGAAGCCATATCCATAATTGTCAAAGTACAAGGTCAAACAGCAAGTACTGATATAGAAGGTGCACAGGATTATCCAGAAGATCTAACTAAGATAATTCGGGAAGGTGGCTACACTAAACAATAGGTTTTCACGTAGATGAAAAAGCCTTTAATTGGAAGAAGATGCCATCTAGACTCTCATAGCTAGAGAGGAGAAGTCAATGCCTGACTTTAAAGCTTCAAAGGACAGACTGACTCTCTTGTTAGGGGCTAATGCAGCTGGTGACTTTAAATGGAAGCCAGTACTCATTTACCATCCTGAAAATCCTATGGCCCTTCAGAATTATGCTAATTCTGTCTACGCTCTATAAATGAAACAACACAACCTGGATGACAGAAAATCTGTTTACAACAAGGCTTACTGAGTATTCTAAGCCATCTATTTAGGCTTAAGGAAAAATTCCTTTTAAATTATTACTTCTCATTGACAATGTCCCTAATCCCCCAAGAATTCTGATGGATCTCTGTACAATGAGATTAATGGTGTTTTTATGCCTGCTAATACAACATTTATTTGCAGCCCATAGATCAAGGAGTCATTTTGACTTTCAAGTCTTGCTATTTAAGAGACATTTTGTAAGGCTGTAGCTGCCATAGATAGTGATTCGTCTGATGGATAGAGCAAAACAAATTGAAAACCTTCAGGAAAGGACTCACCTTTCAAGATGCCATTAAGAACATTCGTGATTCTTGGGAAAAGGTCAAATTATCAACATTAGCAGGTGTTTGGAAGAAGAGAAGCAGCTTCCAATCCTCATGGATGACTTTGACGTGTTCAAGATTTCAGTGGAGGAAGGAGATGTAGATGTGGTGGAAGGAGCCAGAAAACAAGAATTAGAAGTGGAGCCTTAAGATGGGACTGAATGCTATAATCTCATGATAAAACTGGAGTGGATGAAGCATGGCTTCTCATGACTAAGCAAAGAAAGTGGTCTCTTGAGAAGGAATCTGTTTCTGATGAAGATGCTGTGAAGATTGTTGAAATGACAACAAAGAATTTGGAATATTACATAAACTTAGTTGATCACGAATCAGCAGGGTTTGAGAGGATTGATTCCAATTTGAAAGCAGTTCTACTGTGGGTGAAATACTATCAAACAGCATCACATGCTACAGAGAAAAACTTCGTAAAAGGAAGAGTCAATCAATGATGCAAACTTCATTGTTGTCTTCTTTTAAGAAATTGCCAAGGACACCCCAACCTTCCACTACCCCTGCCCTGATCAGTCAGCAGCCATCAACACTGAAGCTCAGATGGTGGTTAGAATTTTTTAGCAATACAGTATTTTTTAATTAAGGTATATACATTTTTGACATAATGCTGTTGCACACTTCATGAATTGCACTATAGTGTAAGCATAACTTTTACATGCACTGGGACCCAAAAAATGTCATTTCACTCACTTTATTGCTTTATTCATTTTATTGGCTTTATTGTGGTGGTCTGGATCCAAACTTGCACTCTCTCTGAGGTATGCCTGTAAAACATTAGTAGCTCTACTGAATCTTGAGTCAGATGTATGAGTCACTCCCTGCTTTTCCAATTCTACAGAGAACTAGAAAAGGAGATTGCATCCTCTGGTGTCATCCTAACAGGATGGCAATAACTTCCAACTCATATAGCTTCATTCTGTGACCAGCAATCTCATACTTCATAACACTGTCCCCAGTACAAGAACACACATGATGAGCCCACTCCTGAACACTGGAGCAAATTTAGTTTCAGCTCAGTTTCTTATACATCTTTGTAAGACCAGGGTGGCATTTGAGAAAGACAGTGGGGAGGTAGAGCCTGTAACTTATAGACTGCTTTTGAAAAATCACAATAAAAGAGAATGAAATCTAACTTTCATTGGATTAATAACTTATCTTATTTTGGGATTCTACTTTAATAAATCACATCATATGGCTGGGTCATATTACCAACCCCCACTCAAAAAAAAAGTCATGTTTGATTCAGAATGTGTTCTAACTATATAATGTACTCATTTTTTAAAATTATAAATATTATTTGTGGCATGGATTCACTCCTTTTCAAGGGGTAAAAAGTTATCTTCAAGGAAAGATTTTAATAAACAGCCTAAAAATTCTTCGTTTATTTTTTTCTTATCCAAAAGCCCAACGTAGCTACTCATCAAAATATCTTAGAGATTTTTCTCTATTAAAATATATTTATTTTAGTGTCTAAAAATCATTAAAAGTGCTCTCAAAAGTCTTTACCAAACCTAATCTTTTTTCCCCAACCCCTTTCAAACCCCAACAGGCTACACTTGGGGAGAAAGTAATATGAAGTCTTTATTGTAGAGTATGGGAAAGGTTCATTATCTAAAAATTATGCCTACAAACATGCATTGAAAATACAAGTTGACAAGAAATTCAGATGTATCCTCGATGAGATAGGATTTTCTATGTACTTCTGGTAAAAAAAAAAAATTATAAGCTAATACATCTAAAATAGCAATGTACAAGTAAATGAGGGATCTCCTCGCAGCTAATTTCCTCTGGTGCCTCATTGCTGCACATACACTAGTGTGTGACTTTGACAACGAAGGGAAAATGAATCTTACTCTGTTTTCAAACGCTGTTTATTTATTCAAATAATAGAACGAGTGCCTGACAGCTTGAATGTATGGTCTTTTTTCAGATTGATCAACTGATTCACTCTAATTAAGGAAGTTTCCCCCTGCTATTTAAATTGTTTATAGTTTCACTTAGGTCTATATTGTGGCTACCATACACAGCCCACTTGACCCACTGTTGTTTTTTAATAGCAGTCATGGCTTCTCAGGGTCAGGAGAGAGGCCCCCCCCTACTGGAAGGATCTAATGACATTTCTCAGATCACACATCATTCAGCATTCTCCACGTCATGCTCAATTTATATCCTGGCTCCAAGAAGAACATCATACAAAATTTATCAGCTCCAATATTACATTATTCCCCATCTTCTCTCCAGTAACAACAGAAGTACCAGGAGAGGTTTCTGCTGATTTTTTTTAATCCATGGGATTTGTTCTCTTCCTTTCATATCCTAATATTCGCAACACTATCAATATACTCAGCATTTATTATTCAAATATTCCTACTGACATTTTATGTGTCAGTGAGGATTCAGAGTTCCCATAAGAGGAACTGGAAAATAAGAAGGTTTTCTGAATCAGTGAATTGTGCTAAACACATCAACAAATCAGAGAACAACTGAAAAATCTTTAGGCAAAAGTATTTCCATTAGGGAGTGTTCTGTTTTGAGGAGATGTCACATTCCCAGCAGAGAATGAGAGAAGTAGGGGATTATAATTTTATTTGAATATGGAGCCCTCTCTGGTTCATTGTAACACTGATAACCTCTGCCAGAAGAGCTAGTAAGTACCCCTCAACAACTACCAGGTGGGCAAGTTAGGCAGGAAGTACCAGCCTTTCTTCCTTCTCTGCCTCCTCTTCTCCCCCACCCAGTCTGATTCATTTCTAAAATGCAATGCGTTTGCCCCAGTGCCTTTCCAATGTAAATGTTTCCTCCCATGGCACTTCCTCCAGATCACCATTGTCTATACCTGCTTGTGCTGACCCAGTAGCCTCAAGATCTTCTTGTGATTCCTGGGACACCAGACCTTACCAAAATATCACACTTGGGGTCAGCTCTCCTCCATGCTAGCCATGCTGGATTCTTCAATTCTATGTTTTCTACGCTTCTGTTATTTATCTTCAGTCTTAAAGAAAAAGTTTTGTATTTCATTTTCTTTGAATCTACTGATTCCAAACTTCTTTTTCAGTCATGAATGAAATCTACCCCAGGATATTCTCCCTTAGGCTTTCTGTGTACTCTAGGAGGTATGCGAAGGAAAAAGTCCTACAAAAGGAAAGAGGTCGTTGTTAAGACATGTGAGACAAATATTAGCGTGGAGAGTGTCTTTTTTGGAAATGTCTAAGCAGTAGTTTTATTTATTTAGCAAATAATAGGGACATATATCTTTGACTACCTCACAAGGGAAAGCTTTGTGCAATTAGAAGTTTGCTAGGCAGCCAGAAGAAAACGCAATTTATTCCACATAAATTGAATTTTATTTGCATATATTGATGTGTTGGTTCAAGATACCAAAAGTGAGATTTGCTTCAGTTACCTTTAACAAAGTGAAGGAAGGGCCACAGAGAGCCTTACACAATGGAACAGACAAGAAAGAACATACTCGAGCAAGATTCTTTTATAAGCTTGTTATTGTAAGCAGTGTATCACATGGTACCTTGTATATTTTAATCTAAAAATAAGCTTATGATATCACAATTACAACTGGAGTCACCTTGTTTCGATAATTTCAAATATCCTTTCTATATTAATCTCAGGGAGGCAAAATGTTTTCAACACCCATTAGATTTCTGTTCTCATTATTCATTAAATAATAAAATGACACCCTTTATAGACGCGAACTCGTTTTCATGCAGTGCATGTTGAGAGCAAGAAGGACATGAAAGGCACCAGGAAGGGTGCAGATGTTGTTTGGACTTGAATGTTAATGTGCTACTGCTCCCAAATGCTACTCCGTCAGAAAGAGGGAAATGGTAGTAGTGTTTCAAGAGGCTGAAACGCAATATGCCATATACAGCTGGCTGAAGGGAGAAAGTGAGTGAAGAATTATGATCAGGAGAGGTCAGACGGGAATACAAATTGCCTACTATGGAGGGAGATTGCACTCCTTCTGCTGTGTGATTTTAAGTTGGGATGCCTTGGGAGCGAATACTAAAGATGTTTTGGATATTCCTCAGGATATCACCACGGTAACAAAAGCATGTAACATTTATCATCAACTGCTAATATGTTGGCAATCAAAAACTACACATTATTCTTTATATGGGACCAAAATATTAGAAGACATGGATAAGCACAGAAGAGCTGAATCTACCAAGAAGGCCATGGAGGGTTTCACCGTGTCCAAATTGAACTGACCGTTCTTCCCACGTGTTCCTGTAGCTGTGATATTTAGGAATAGACTCCAAAAATTAGACAAGCTAGCAGAAATCTTGAGCTTTTCACTTAGAAACTATTTATTGGCTTCACAGATTCTATTCAGTCCATCTCCTAAATAATTATAATATGATCTTTCATATTTTTATTGTGGCTACCTTTATTCATCCCTATGACTTAGTCTCCTCTTTTTTTCTAACTTCTTTACCCTTCTCTATTCATATCATGCTTGACTGTTTCTTCTAATCTCCCTTCTTATTCTATACCATTGTCTCACAATCTGTTCCTGTCTGTCTCTGTCTGTCTCACATACACATATACGTTTACATAAATAGTATTCAAATTTGGAAGACGACAGGGACTTGGATAGTATTTGTAAGATTTAAACCACTTCCCCATACCTTCTAAATATTTAGATTTTAATTTTTTTTTTTACAATTCAGATTTGCTTTCAGGTAATAAAACTTATATTTACATTTATAGTGAGATGGGGTTTTAGAGCAGTAGATGGTAACTTCAAGAAACATTCAAGAAACGGATTTTAGCATGACCCAAGCTAATGCTCTCCTGGTCTTTTGTATTCTCTCCTCCCACCAACCCCATCCTTCAGCAACCAATCATTTCATTTCTGTCCACATAGGGGTTTTTTCCCCCTTTTTTTCAGAACATCATATAAATTGAGTCATGTAGTCTATGATATTTACGTCTCTTCTCTTACACTTAGCATGATGACAAATGTAGACACGTCCCGTATGTGATTGCTTCATCAGCACTTACAGTCAGTGGTATCCATTGTATGAGTGTACCATAGTTGGTTTTAACAGTCGCTCGTTGATAGAATTTGGGGTTGTCTTCTATTTGGACACTTTGGAGGAAAGCTGGTAATAAACGTTTGTGCACAGGTCTTCGTGAGGGCGTACATTTAATTTCTATCAGGTAATTACCAAAAGTGCAATTGCTGAGTCATATGATGAGTCAATACCTAACACGGTGAGGAACCACCTTACTGTTTAACCAGCAGCTGTGCCCTTTTGCGTTCTCACTAGCAGTGCGCAATTGCAGTTACTCATTGTTATCCTCGCCAGCATTTTGTGGTTTCTTTTTCATCCCTTTTCTCTTCCACCTCCTCCTCCTCTTCCTTGTCAACTGTAGATGCAAAGCAGCCTCACACTGCTATTTGCATTTCACTAAGAAGTAATGATGTTGAACATCTTTTCATATGCTTCTGTGCTCCCCCATGTATTCTTCAGGAAAATGTCTTTCAAATCATTCACCCATTTTAAATTAGGTTTTCTGTCTTCCTATTGTGCTTTAAGAGTTATTTATATGTTCAAAGTAGAAGCCTTTTGTCAGATATATGTCTTGACCATATTTTCTCCCAGTGGCTTATCTTTTTAAGTTCTTAAAAAATACCCTTTTGAACAGCAGACATTTTAAATTTTATAAGGTACAACTTATCAATTCACTTTATTTTTTTATAAATTGGGCTTTTTTGGGTCGTCTGAGAATTTTTTGCTTAAACCAAGGTGAGGAACATATCCTTCTATGTTTTCCTCGGTATTTTTATGTGTAGCATTTAGGTCTGGGTTGTTTTGTCAACAAAACAAACAAAGATTCAAGTGCCATTTCCGTAGGCCATTCTTTCTCCAGTGCATTGCCTTGGTCCCTTTACTGAAACACAGTCAAATTCATCTGTTTAGGTTCGTTCTCAGGTTCAATATTGTGTTTAACTTATTTATATGCCTATCACATTATGCCAAGATCACATTGCCTTGATGACTCTAGCATAACAATTTTTGAAATTTGGGAGTATTTTCCTCCAACTTGAATAACTGGAGGACATGTACCCACCCAGGATGTGCGGATAGAGGGAAACACAAATGTGATTGGGCCCTGGGAGATACTGAGAATTCATCTGCTAGATGCACTACTCCAGAAGGTCAGACCCCCTCTCTGGTCGTTTGAATTAATACACAATCAGTTGGAATCGGTGAAGTTTCTTGAAACCTTCAGACTTTAGCAATGTTTTGAAAGAGCTGCAGATTTCAAAGTAATGATGAAGTCAGATTTGCTGCCTAATCACAAGAGACATATCCCAAACAAGTTCTCCATATTTCTAGCTTGTGCTTTTACGTATTTTCTTAACCCTTTTTGTGCTTAATATTATTTATCTGTAAAGTGTGGAAATTGCCCCACCTACTTCTCTAGTTTGTTTTAAGGATGAAATGTGTTTGTGGCAACTGGGTGGCTCAGTCAGTTAAGCTTATGACTTCAGCTTAGGTCATGATCTCACGGTTCATGAGTTCAAGTCCCACGTTGGGCTCTATGCTGGCAGTGCAGATCCTGCTTCAGATCCTTGGTCTTCCTCTCTGTGCTCCTCCCCTGCTTTCACTCTCTCCCTTTCTCTCTCTCTCAAAAAAAAAAAAAAAAAAAACAAAAAAACAAAAAAAAAAAACTTTTAAAAAAAGGATGAAATGGTTACTATATGTAAAAATTTAGACATTGATTGTCACAGTTAATGCTAAATTAAATCATAGCGACTACTATCCCTAAAACTATCACCAATATCACGGCCTTTGGCATCAGTAAGTCCTCATTTACAATAGACTGCTTTTAAGGGCGGCTGGGGTGGCTCAGTCAGTTAAGGATAGACTGATTTTATGAGGGGAAATGGGAGAATAGTGTTAACACCTAGTGACAGCACTTGAACGCAGAAGTATCTTCTCTGATACTGAGTTGCAGCCTGTTTCCTGCTCTATTTGAAGCAATAACCACGTGCTAATCTGCTTTATTTTTCTGTTCTCTTCCAAGTTCTATTCCTTGTATTTTTCTGCCACTGAAAATACAAAGCAAGAGTAATCTTCTCCAACCCCTCCTTTTTCACAATCCTCGTGACGAGGAAATAAAGCTCAGTTCCAGTAGTGATTTTGGAGCTAATTGAATGAAGCGTGGAGAAGTTACAAAACTAAGACATCTTAAAAACATTAGGATGCTAGTGTATAAGTTCAACTTCCCCGTTAAGATAATAAATAGAAATACCGGACTTTCAATAATTCACTTACATTCCTGATGGTGGTTTTACCAAACTCCCTAAACTACACTCCAAATTGCATCTTCACAGACAAACATCACATATCTGTCAGATAACTTGTGATTCTCTTTTCTGTTTTCAAACCAATGTCTAGAGAGCTGGATAAAATAATGTGCCCATTGCCTAAATTCACTAGTGCACATTTATGAAGTCGTACAGACTAGTGTTACTATTTAACAAAAATTGTTTTTCCTAACTGACCAATCCATTTCAGAGAGTTGTACAAATGGAATTTTAACACCGCTAATGCTGTAGACACCAACAGGCCACCGAGGTCAGAAGGCATCTTCTAAAAATAATGAGAATAGGAGCCATTCTGAGAGGGAGGCATTTCTGACTTTGGCAAGCACCTGGTTGATATTTTGAATCTAAATCTTTGTCCAGCTGTTAGAGGACAATATTCATTCAGTTGTATATGAAATGTCTTTCTAACAGAATACTCATTTTACAGAAAAGAAAATCAATTGAAGTGTTATCGCCTTGCTCTTATCTAGATTATTCTACAAACAGCTTTGAAACTCATTTATGTTCCTAAAAGCCTTGGGCATCTTCTGTGGCAACCATTGATGAATTTTCAATCAGAGGAAAATAAAAGACAAAGGAGTTTACACATATATTTTTTTTCCTTGATGTTCTCACAATGTATTAGCAAAAAGATGTGCATGGGGGAGAGGAGGAATAGGACCAGGTAAATAAATGTCAAACAAATTAGGCATAAAAACAGATGAAAAGCAACACACAGAGAATGAAAATAATCAACTTTCCAAGGGCATTTTTACATCGAAAATTATATGTGTATATGTATTTATATTGGAAATATAATTTCAAGGGTCAATATATATTTTATATTTCTCTTAAAATAATGCTACCTTTTATCACTTATACCTTATCATCTACACAACATCCTAGGGAGTCAATAAAGCAGTTTTCCTTTTGTCTATATTACAGGCAAGCAAGCATTTAGACTTACTCTTTCCTTTCAAGTTCTAAAGAAACTTTTACTGAAAAAAAGAAAAAAAAATCTTTATTACGAGTGAACATGATTCTCACCTGCATCATATTTAGTGCCTTGTCCCCTCCATAGAGCAGTAATTCAGAAGTAGAAAAACATCCTTTTTAGCCTTGGTCCAAGAATTATGTAGACATATTTACTTCATACCTACCTATTGATGAAGTACTTTGCTAAGGGGATGCCTATGTCCGAAAACAGAAGTGCTGAATAATCACCTGTGAAATCGAATACAACTTCAGATGATGATCTCTTTCGTTTGTACCCCAAGAGCACCTGAAAACTATTACTTTGGTTCTTGTGGCCCTGTCTCTATTCTACTTAGTGTCAAATGAGAAGCAAACATCAATTTCTTTCCTGCAGCCTCTTATAATCTTATCAATAATGTGAGTACTGCTTTAAACACAGGAGAGTTTAAAAGAATTAGTCATAATGGGAAAAAGAATGTAGCTAATGTTTTCAGTATTTTTGTAAGTAGCACGTACTTGAAGTTGAAATTAAAATTCTACATTTAGACCTTTATAAAAACATTTCAGGATATATTTAATCATGCATCTACATGTAGATTTAAAAACATTTATCTACAAAGAAATCTTTTTTTCTTTGTAAAATACCTGTATTTAGCATAGTAAAGCACTCTGTCTCTACTCCACTATTACTGACTCTTATCTTGTTACTCCAAGTACATTTTTCTTAGTTTCCTTAATCTTTCTTTTTAGAATTTTTTTTTCATGAAGAGAGAGAGAGAGAGCAAGCACGAGTGGGGGAGAGGGGCAGAGGAAGAGAGAGAATCTTAAGCAGGCTCCACACTCACACAGATCTCCATTCCATGACCCTGGGATCATGACCTGAGCTGAAATCAAGAGTCAGATGCTCAATCAACTGAGCCACCCAACTGCCCCTCTTAATTTCTAAGTGTTATTTTGAGGTATGGAAAGCATATAATTCAGAACGAAGCTGGCATTAAGACCCAAGATAGTTATAATTACAGTGACAAAACTTTCTGTTTATTTATTTAGATTAATGTGAGTTTAGTAAATTCACCTACACAGAAATTTTGAATGTCAATATTATTCTGAAAAATGGGAATGTAAAAATAAGTTTAGAAATGCATGAAATGCATATGTCTTACATTGTTTTCAGGGAATGGATATAAATCTGATTGCCATGATAAAAAAATAAATGACAACAACTATCAGTTGCATATAACCAGGAAAAGCATCTATATATTTAACTCTAATAAAGGTAATATGTAGCCTAGAATATGTCATACAATGATCTAATGTATAACAGAAATTGTACGTGTTTAAGCAGCCATAAAAGCAATACCTCCTTGCAGCATCTGGGTATCTCAGTTGGTAAGGCATCGGACTTGATTTCAACTCAGGTCGTGATCTCACGATTCGTGAGACCCAGGCGGACTTCGGAGTCTGTGCTGACAGCGTGGAGCCTGCTTGGGGTTTCTCTCCTCATCTCTCTCTGCCCCTTTCCTGCTCACATGCACACATGCACACACACGTGCTCTCTCTCTCTCTCGCCTTCTCTCAAAAATAATAAACATTTAAAACAAATCCAACCTCCTAAGTTTTCTATGTTATGATGAAGTAAAGTGTTAAAATCTTAGTTGTAAACAATGTAAACATTTCCCGATCATCATGCCCAATAAATGCATATAACAAACTGTGTGCAAGTTTCGAAAATATGATTTAAAACTTCGAGAATTTTAAATTTTTTCTTTTAATGTTTGTTTATTTTTCAGAGATATGGAGTGGGAATGGGCGAGGGGCAGAGAGAGAGAGAGAAGGAGACCCAGAATCCGAAGCAGGCTCCAGGCTCTGAGCTGTCAGCACAGAGTCTGATGCAGGGCTTGAACCCACCAACCATGAGATCATGACCCGAGCTGAAGGCACCCTAAAACTTTGAGAATTTTATATCATACTTGCTCATTTTTAAAGGAACCAGTCTGAGGGTGCCTGGGTGGCTCAGTCGGTTAAGCGTCTGACTTCGGCTCAGGTCATGATCTCACGTTTCAAGCCCCAATTTGGGTTCTGTGATGACAGCTCAGAGCCTGGAGCCTGCTTGGGATTCTGGGTCTCTCTTTCTTTGCCCCTCCCTACTCGGTCTCTGTCTTTCTCTGTCTGTCAAAAATAAAAGTTAACGTTAAAAATAAATAAATAAAATAAATAAAGGAACCACTCTGTGTTTTTGATAAATTTTTCTCATAAAAAGAAGGAAATATTCCTGTAACATTTAAGTGTATGTTATAAGATCACAAAGATTACCACGATTGTTAAAATGTGGTAAGCATATATGGTCTTCCTTATTTGTGATGTTCGGTCATATCTGACATATGGATGACATTGGACTATGCATTTCCCTCTGTGTGTGTTTATATCTATGTGTAGTTATACAGTTTATTGTTTATATATATTTATGTACATATATATACACACACAAAATAGAAACACACATATGTGCTCTCTGATTTTATAAAAAATAAAAGGTGATACTTAGAAAAGTTTTTTTTTTGTTTTTGTTTTTATTTATTATTATTTTTTTTTTTTTGTCACACAGTTAATTACTCATGAAGGAAGTACTGGAACCTAGACCTTCATGCCTATAATTGTGATTTATTGTAAAAAGCCTATATTTGGTTTCTGTCACAGAGTTCCAAAAACCCTTAGAATTTCCTAGGTGGTGAGGGCAAAACAAGATGCCTTTCGTATGCTAATGAGTGACTTTTAGAACTCACTTACAGATGGGGTGTTTGCCAGTTGGAGCCCACCCTAGGATTAGAGAATTGGAATTTGAAATCCCCTTCCCTGTCCTCTGGAAACAGGAGAGAGCCTGCAGGTTGAATTCAGTCACCCATGGCCCAGGATGATTTAGCCAGTAATGCCTATGTAATGAAGCCTCAATAAAACCCCAAAGGATGGGGTTTGAGGAGTTTCCAGGTTGGGGAACAGAGCCCTTCCGCACGGAAGGCCCCTACCTCCTTTTTGTGGGGGATCTCACCCTATACATCTCCTTACTTGGCTGTTGGTTTGTACCCTTGAATATACTTTGTGATAAACCAGTGATCTCATGAGTCAGGTGTTTCCTAAGTTCTGGGAGCACCTCCAGCAAATTCATCAAACCCAAGGAGGACGTTGTAGGAACCTCTTATTTAGAGCCAACTGGTCAAAAGTACAATTAGCTACCTGGGTGTGGGATTGGCATCCTGAATCCAAGGGGGTTGTTGGAGCCTCCCGTCTGTAGCCTGTCAGTCAGAAGCACAAGTGACAGCCTGGGCTTGCCACTGGCATCCGACGTGGGGGCTGGGGGCCAGTCTTGCAGGATTGAGCCTTTAACTTGTGGAATCTGACACTATCTCCAGGTAGACAGCGTCAGAATTGAGTTGAATTGGAGGCTACCCAGCCAGTGTCCAAGAATTGCTTCTCGGTGGTGCGGGAACCTCCCTCCACACATCAAATTGGGTCCAGAAACCCTAAAGAATACCTCTCCTGGGAAGGAAAGTTCTAAGTTGAACTGTTTCCACACCCATGCAAATGATCTTTCAGACTATTATGCTGCTTGCTTACTTAGCCGCATTTGCTGTGTTTCAGCCAATATCTGAGCCCCAACTAACAAGTGGTCGGGGGCGAGAACCATGGCAGCAGTGTGACATGCCTGGGGCCCAGACTGAAGCAGATTGAAAGGACACATAGCAGAGTCTCAGCTGAAGGGCCTTGTGATTTGTTCGGTCTGCTTTTTGTTCTGGTGCCCCCTCCCACCTTGTGAGGGCCCACCGGGCTGCCCAGTGAACAAGCAAGGCTCAGCAGTTCACAGGAGTTCCTTCCCTCAGGCGAGCCCTAACCTCTGAGATGGGGGAGCTGGTGGGTAAGTGGTCCAGCATGCCCTTCCTCAGACTCATACATCCTCAAAAGTAGTCCCTCTGCTTCTCAGAAGGTCCCACGTGGTGACCACGATACCACGCCCTTGCTGGATTTCCTTCCTGTTCACCTGCTACAACTCTCAAATAAACCTTCTGCACCTGTTTAGGCCCTGCTTCTAGGGGAACCCAAATTAATACTGACTGGTAGTTGAAGAGACATTTAGAGTTTCAAGGAAGGGTTTTGTTCATTCGTTTCCATGTTTTAAGGGGGGAGAAGTAGAGCCATATATAAAATCGAACTGGCAAGATCCAGGAGGGAGCGAATATCAATGACAAAAATGGTGTAATAAACTCAGGCAGTGGATACTGGTGACATTCACTATTCCGATAGCCTTAAATGAAAAGAGGGATACACATACACAAAGGAATAAACATGGGGTTGGATGAATGTTGCTTCTTTATGATGGGAAATGTGTGGCGTGAAAACACAAAGCATGATAAAACAAAAGCCTCAGCTCTGGAGTTATTCCATTGTTATCTGATCTTATCCCATATGCCGGACATGCACCCCCCCTCACTCCACCCATTTTCACCCTCTCCACATTCCCAAACCTTCCTTCTCCACTCTGGAACACATACACCGATATCATAAAATTACCTCATTTTTTATTTTGAAGGGTGTCTTTGCTTTTTTTATCATTTCACACAATCTGGTCTTCTACAGCTTTATTTATTTAATGATCTTACAAAAAACAAGATTTCCTTGGGTTAGGTTTGTTTTGATTTCTTACAACATTATACCCTAAGCAGCACAGATTTGCTGCTGGGATAGGTACGGTCTACTGGCTCTTTACTGCTGCTTCCGAATGATCACTTTTCTTTCAAAAACTCTTTGCCCTGGTCATCTCAATCAGACGTTTTCAGAGTCAAGCTCAGCATCTTTCCCTGCATTGCTGTTAGTGACAGATTGAACACCCATGCAAGAAATCCCCCTAAGACTCTTGCCTGTCAATCATTTGACAGCTTCGTTTTCCTAATCTTTTCCTGTATCTGTCCTTACCCCTTAGCATATATCATCCTATCAGAGAACTGGACATCATCCATTATTTCACTGCCCCCAAAATTTCAAATTCAGACATCCTGTTCTCCACACATCTTTCCATTGGTCAAGATTATTTACTCTATCCGGTAAGTAAGGCAGATTTAATGAGTGTTTGACTCACTGGCGTCTTCCTTGGATCCAAAACATTTTTTCTCTTAGCATGCCCAAAACTTTAGATTAACAAGTTTTTCCTTTCCTGTCTTTTCTAAAACATTTTCTTTCCCATAGTCACTTTCACTTTTGAGTACAGTATCCGTTACTATACTATTTACAATAATCTTTACTAGTTAAAAATACGTCATATCTTTGCTTATTCAGTGCTGACTTCGTTACTCAAATGCATGCTCTCTGAATTTTTCTCTCACTTCCTATACCATCCCCAGAGTTTGGCAAATAGCAGAAAATAGTAAATAATTTGCTTATTAAATAAGTGTATGAATGAACTGATTGTCACTTCCATTCTACCATATATATTTAAATATTGATCATCTTCTCCATTTATTTCTTAGTTATACTTGCAGTCCAACTATGCATTACTATTTCGATTGTGCCTTGGATCATTATGAGTTCATAATTGTTTTGAAATCAGAGAGAAACCATATAACTTATTTTGTTCTCAAGCTTGATATTTTGTAACAATAGTTTTCTTATTTAGTATTTACCAAAACTACTACTCACGTAAGATAAAAGATAGTAAGAACAGAGAAGCTAAGTGTTTAAACACTTTGAAATTTTGTTATACTCTCTTTAAACTGTGCAGATGAAAATTATGCACTCTGAAAAAAATAAAATTTAATTTTGTCAGGCTTGGTAAAAGGCTAGGAAATATAGTATTCAGCATCAGTTTTCATGATCTTACTGCTTATAGTGCAATATACATTTATATATATTTCTTTACAGGGTTATCTATGCAAAATCATGTAGGGTGAACTTACGGGCAGATTCAAGTAAGTTTTCAATATTTTTCATACTGTAAATGAATTACACTTAATATACTAGGTTTCCTGTAAAATCTAACCTCTACATGGATGCAATTCTGTTTTTTTGAATTATGATAATTATAGGGCCAAGGATTTGGCAAAGCTTAGCGATTGCTATATATTGGCCTTAAAATGTAAATTTCCTTGAAACAAACTGTGCTTGTTTGAGATGAAAAATAAAGGCATAACATGACAAATCTGGAATACTTAATGGACAAATGGAAGATATTTTTAAGTAGTAATACTTTGAGTTACATACATATTTATGTGGTACCTAAATAAAAACAGCTTAGCAAGGTTATTTATATACAGAATGCTTATTCGTTTCTTCTTCTATTGTACAACAGACAGTGAATATAATTGTATAGCTGTTACCATCCATTGAAAGATTAACATATATGTGGGGCACCTGGGTGGCTCAGGCGCTTAGGCGTCTATCTTCGGCTCAGGTCATGATCTCACGGCTGGTGAGTTCGAGCCCTGCGTTGGGCTCTGTGCTGACAGCTGGGAGCCTGGAGCCTGCTTTGGATTCTATGTCTCCCCCTCTGTATTCCCCTCCCCTGTTTATGCTCTCTCACTCTCAAAATAAATAAACAGTTGTTTAAAATTTTTTTAAAAGACACATTATTCACATATATGTAAGTGATAAATCAATCACTACATTCTACTCCTGAAACCTATACTATACTATAATGTTAACTAACTTGAATTTAAATAAAAACTTGGAAGAAAACAAACAAACAAAAAATAAAACATAAAAAGAGAGAGAGAGAGAGAAATATCATTCATACTCCCTACCCTCTCTTCATTTTCTTTGGGTCACTCTATGTCCTAATCATCATATTCTTTGTCCTTGCAACTTTTTTTATGCTCTTTAATTCCTGCAGCCAGAAAACAACTCAAATCCATCTACTTTCATATTAAGAATAAATGTATTGTCTATTTTTTGTATCCCTTAACTTCAAGCCCATGTCCTACGGCATGCCACATTTCATAACCAAATATTAACTTCAAGTAATTAACGTCATCACAGAAAAAAAAAAGAATTTAATATCTAAATGAATTCAGCTGATCTCCTCAATAACCTTCTTCCATTTATTCCAAAACTGTAGTAATAGGCTACAATGATAAATAGTAAAGTTGAAAATGTAATGTCAGTAGGGGCACCTGGGTGGCTCAGTCAGTTGAGCATCCAACTTCGGCTCAGGTCATGATCTCATGGGTTGTAGGTTGGAGTCCTGTGTCGGGCTCTGTGCTGGCAGCTCGGAGCCTGATGTCTGCTTCAAATTCTGTGTCTCCCTCTCTCTCTGCTCCTCCCCTGCTCATCCTCTGTCTCTTTCTCTCTCAAAAATAAGTAAACATTAAAAAAATGTGTTCAATACAATGTCAGTAATACTAATTATAATAATATTCATTTAAATGTCCTGTTTTGCTGGATTTGTTCCAAGTATGCCTTGTCTACTAGCCTATTTAATCCCCACACATATTATTGGTTAAAATAGGATGAACACTGGGGGTTACATGTAAGTAAAGAATCACTAAATTCTACACCTGAAACCAATTTTACCATATGTGTTAACTATAATTTAAATAAAAACTTGGAGAAAAAATAAAAATGAAAACAAAAAAAAATCTAATTCTGTAGAAAGTATGTTCACAGAGAAAAATCTATCTCCATACCTATTCTCTGGTACCTGTCGTGTGTTAGTGGGGAATTGACAGTGAAGGTCAGGGCATGATGCAATGCAACTGGTGTCTTTAAGGAGAAGAAAAAGGAGAGAAGAGTAAGACTATGTGGAGAAATAAGACATAGAATGCAAATGCGGGATTCAGTACACACTAGTATACACGAAAGTATTCAAATTTAATGTTTCAATATTTGACTTAAACATGTTAAATATTTATAAAATATTTGGAAAACTATTGCCTTGTATAATTCATATAGCATCTACGTTTCAACAGCTTAATTTATTTTATTGTATTTTAATTAATTTAAAAATTAATTAATTTAAAAATTAATTATGTTTAATTAATTTATTTTTAATATACTAGTTATATTAATGTTATATGTGTGATATTATATATATAACATAAATAACATATGTACATGTATAATGTATATAACAATATTATATATAACATATATAACATATAATGTTATATATATATGTAGCATATATAACATAACATATATAATGTTATACACACACACACACACACACACACATACACACACACAAAACAGTTTCAGATGTACAATATGGTAATTCAACAATTCTATACATTACTCAATGCCCATCACCCCAAGTGTGTTCTTTCGCTCATCCCCCCACCCACTTTCCCTCTGTCAACCATCAGTTTGTTCTCTATACTTTGTTTGACTTTGTTGTCTTTTTTCTTTGTTTATTTATTTTGTTTTTTAAAGTCCAAAGATGAGTAAAATCATTTGTCTTTTTCTGACTTATTTCACTTAGGATTATACCCTCTAGCTCCACCCATGTTGTTGTAAATGGCAAGACTTTATTTTTTAAGGCTGACTAATATTCCACTGTATATATATCTTCATCCATTCATTGTATATCTTCTTTATCCATTCATCTATTGTTGGACACTATGGTTGCCTCCATGATTTGGCCATTACAAATAATGCTGCAATAAAACATAGGGACGGATGTATCTTTTTGATTTTGTGTTTTCGTATTCTTTGACTAAATACCCTATAGTGGACTTACTGGATCATATGTTAATTTTATTTTTAACTTTTTAAGGAACCTCCATACTGTTTTCCACAGTGGCTGCACCAGTTTGCATTCCCACCAACATCTGCTTTAAAAATCATGGGGTACATCTTTAAATAAAATATTTAATATAATAACATTGATTCATAAATAGTGTTAATTATAGGGAGTATAATCTGAAAAAGAACACAACTCTAGCAGAAATGAATTAGTTTCCTCTACAGATACCATCTTTTCAATCAAGAACCCATCACATAAATTTCCATTCAGTACTGGTACTTTCTTTTCTACCATTCTTGTTTCTTTCCTACAGCAGCCTCCCATTCTTTCCCTGTTGTAAATACACACAGACACACACACACATGCACACGTACATGCACACAGAACCCAAAATGCAATTTATTAGAAGCTGTTCACTTCTCTCTCCATTCTGAAATAATTCTAGCCACACTCAAGTTTTTAGCTATCTCAGTTCATTGAACTGTGTCAAACTTATCTTTGAAACGTAGTTAGTACCTATATGGAAATAGTGCAGCTTTGGGATCAAAATAACTTAACTCTCATTCTCTTCATAAGTCTACTAAACGCTCGTCACATTGTAATAAACCTGTTGACATGTTAATCTCCCACAGTGGACTAGTTATAATGCAGAAATAATAAAAGGAATTCACAAATAATCAATTTAATGTTATAAGTGGAATCAAAGTAGCGTATTTTACCTTTGTCTGCAATTTATTAGCTGATCTAATTTTAACATTGCCTAGTTTCCTGAATTAAGAACTAACCATCCTAGTTACAGCCAATACACTACCTACCTTTAGGGACTTACTCTACCTAAAAGTACTTGATTATGCCCTTAGTTGAAGCTCGCATGTGGAATATACCAACCTCCAAGAAGACTGTTCTATGAGTCTCTTCAGAATGAAAGACTTCCATAAGGAATTTTCTAGAAATTATCATAGAGACCTTCTCAGAGAGACCTGGTATCTATTGATAACAGTCAGGACATTTACATAGCACATTAGCCTAACAAACACAAATAGTCTCAACAGGCTCTTCTCTCATTTATTTTAACTTGGGATATAGTGTTATACTCAGAAAAGATGTCAATTGTTTTTATGGTGACATGTATTTTGTTAGATAAGCACTAATCAAGTGTCTGCTGATTGAGGGTGATTGTTTGCCCCCCATCAACACACACACATAAAATATTACATTTAAACTCAGTGCCCCTGTCATGTCTTTTGAAATAAAATTGCTGTGAACTTTAATTCTCTTGCTCAATATCTGTTGTTTTTATATTTGTTGTTTTGAGATAAGTGCAATGAGGGAATAGATAACTTTCCTTCAGAGCCTTTGGACTGAGGTATTATAATTTTTTAATATGTCAATAAAGTGACTCCTCATAGTTTGTAAGTGTTCGTAATATATTATTTTACACAACAGTGCCTTGAGACTTTTCACTCACAAAGGATTAAAAGTCTAAATTCATTTTCAGTGTCAACCCTCAAAAGAAATTAGTCATAAATGTAGTTGATATTAAGGATTATTATATTCTAACTGATTTTGCAATGAAACTAGAACATATGTGAAATTGAACCTCCCATTTTTCCTACCATATATATAAAATGTGTGTAAATTGAAACAATCATCTATGAAATATTTTCATTATTGCTGCTGCATCATATTTTATTTAATAGTTGTTGGGAAAAACAGTTAATGTACATTAACAGAATCTAGAGTTTAGCATTTTAATTTTGAAAGTCTCACAGGTCATGAATAATAGTTTACAGATAGGCAGAAAGACATTGAGAGCTAAAGGATTAAAATGTAATTGGGAAAAATGATACAAACTTCAAAATATTAATTTGTATGTCAATAAATTAAATATAAAAGACATAAAGATAGTGAAGTATTTATCTTAGGTTACATATTTTATTTTATTTTCACAAAATATAGTTGTTCTCTTTCAAAATGACATTGATTATAAATTTTTATAATTTAGCAATATTATTTATTCAGTGTGCATATTTCCACAATTCAGGGTGCTTTTTAAAATTATGTTTTCTTCACTTTCTCTTTTATAACCATCAAAATATATGTGAAAAACAATTCAATGCTAATGCAACAATAAGGCTACAAATCTAAACATATGTCAGAACAGAAAAGTTACAGTTCTCATGGTAACATTATATTATCAGCATTATACAGCCTGCACAATAAAATTTGTATTTAGAAACCTAACTGGTAATTTAAAATACCACATGTTATATATATTAAATGAGGATAAGTTAACATCCGTAGGAGAACCTTAACTTATCTCACTTTGTTTCAGTATGTCTTAAATTCATAACGTTTCACTATTAAAAGATCTCAGCATGGGGCGACAAAACAAAACAAACAAACAAAAACAAAACCCCACAAGTCCTTGGAAGGACTGGGCTAATTTGGTCAGTCCACGGAGGACTGACCCTTTCTTACAGTCACTGTGCCATACGATATAACCATTATCACCCACTGCCATTAAAGATACTTTTGTACTGGGGCGCCTGGGTGGCGCAGTCGGTTAAGCGTCCGACTTCAGCCAGGTCACGATCTCGCGGTCCGCGAGTTCGAGCCCCGCGTCGGGCTCTGGGCTGATGGCTCAGAGCCTGGAGCCTGTTTCTGATTCTGTGTCTCCCTCTCTCTCTGCCCCTCCCCCGTTCATGCTCTCTCTCTGTCCCAAAAATAAATAAACGTTGAAAAAAAAAATTAAAAAAAAAAAAAAAGATCTCAGCATACAGCTATAGTCACCCTATACTTGAAATTCTTTTGCCCTTTTTCTCTGTACAGGGATTCACTTTAAAACTGAGTACAAAGGGTTGGAAATGTGTTGAGATGATATGTTTTATACATTACATTATTAGCCTCAGCATTTTTTCTAAGATAATGTTCTACTATTACCATATTTTATGGTAATATAATAACTCTATATCTGATAGAAAAACAAATTAGGTGGAAGCCGTACCATTAGAGTGTCCAGATGCAAAGCTTCCGTTCTCAGATTCTAAGTAAAATATTTATGAGCTTATTTAAATAATAATGAGGTAAAATGCTCAGAGTGCCATCGTTTAAGAATTATGCCACATATGTAATATTAGAGGGACTGGTAAATAGGAAACCCAGGTTTCCAGCTAAGAACCAAATTTCACGTCACACAGTTCCAACCTAGTTATTCATCTGCAAGAAACATTGAAATAAACCCAGCTAACATCTGACTTATAAAAGTGTTTATTACTCAAATATTTGATACCTCACCTTTCATGATAATGTATGTATAAATAATTCCCATGAATATTTCAATTTTAGGTACTCTTATAAATCTACTCATATTAAAATTACTTCCTAATATCATTTCTAACATACTTGGAGTATTTTCATAAGTTCTGTCCCACATATATCTGCAAATTTGAAATAAATGAAATTTATAGAGAAATAGTCATTTTTGGACTCTTAATTAGAAGGTGTTTTGATATTTGGGTTCTAAAGATATGCTGAGAGTCCAGTGAGGGGCATAGACTTAGGGATAATAAAAGTCACCTTTTATTTTTCAACAGAATTAGGATCGAAGAATTCAGATATTTTTATCTTTGCTGAAGTCCAGTTGATTTGAACCTAAATATGCCTACCATTTTGTGCTCCTTTTTTTTCCCTCCACATGAAAAGATCAGGGGCATAAAAAGTTATTTTGTATTATTGGATAGAGTACATAATCATTTGATTGAAGAAAGCCAGAAGGTAAGCTATTCTCTTTCATATGTCTCAGTTACATTTACTAGAAGTACTGAATACTCAAGAGAATTAATTAAATACTGCCACTGCCTTTGCACATTATTCGTGATTCTGAGTGAGGTCAGAAATACACAAAAAAATCGATCCAATCCTTAAAATATATTTTCCCTGAAAATTAAATTATATAATACACTCATAGGAACTTGAAAACATAAGAAAAAAAATAAAAGAAAGAAAAAAAGAAAAAAAAATCAGAAGAGTAAACATTCCAGTGTCTCTGAGGTCTTTGCTTTGTCAGTAGCTTATAAATTGCTTCAAAGTTGACTTGTGTCTTATTTAAAATAATACCTGGCATTAGTAAAGTACCCCATGGTTACTCAGTAAATGCTGTTGTATGAAAATATGTGCCATAAAGTTAATCAAGTATTTTTATAATACTTTGTAAACTGTCCTGTATATTTTATTCATTATAATATAGTAAGATGCCCTATAAAATGGTCTTCAAAAACATAGTTAAGATAGTTATTAGAATATGTATATATCATTGAATTTCTTAGATATTAAGCATTGATGTTACCATCCCAAACTTCATATCAACTTCTATGGCCAAGCTCATTTTAGATTGTGCATTAGTTTCTGAATGTTGCTGTAACAAATCACTACAAGCATAGTAGTTTAAAGCAGTAAAAAGTTATTATCTTGTAGTTCAGGATATCAGAAGTCTGGACCCCATCTCCAATGAGTCTCCTGTGTTTTAGAGATCTTGGTTGATTTCAATAACTGACCATTTAGGCCCACTGCCTTTTTTTTTTTTTTTTTTTTTCTTTCTTCCTGTACTTTAAACCTCCGCTCTTAGGTTTAAATTCACGGATAAAGAAGGAGCCTGTGAAACTCTTCCTCACCCTTAACCTCAATAAAAGCAGAACCCAGGCCCACGCTCTCTCGTTTATCTCTCCCTATAACCTTGCTGTGTGGCCACAGGTGCGCCATATAATTTCTAGGACCTGTGGGTAATATTTTTTTTTAAGTTTTCTGATAGTTATTGCCAAGAATATCTGACAGTCATAGTAAGAATCACAAAAGGTCATTCTAGCTACAACATTGATTATTGATAGGCTGGGACAAGCACAAAACAGTCCATTTGGATAATCCAGAATAATCTTCTTATTTCAAGGTATTTATCACATTTGCAAAGCCCTCTTTGGCATGTAGAGGAACATATTCACATATCCCTGCATTAGGATGTTTATATCTTTGAGGATCCATCATTTGGCTTTTGACAAGTGGAAAGTGTTAAAAAAAAAAAAAACCTGACAAATTACAGAAAGATAGGTTAATCTGGGGTGTCTGTTTGGTGGGATTCTTCATCTTGGTAGTAATGTCCTTATGTCTTTTTTTATTTTAAAAAATTTTTAATATTTTTATTTTTGAGACAGAGAGAGACAGTGCATGAGCAGGGGAGGGGCAGAGAGATGAGGAGACACAGAATCTGAAGCGGGCTCCAGGCTCTGAGTTGTCAGCACAGAGGCTGATGTGGGGCTCAGACTCACAGAGTGTGAGATCATGACTTGGGCTGAAGTCAGACACTTAACCGACTGAGCCACCCAGGCACCCTATAATGTTCTTATTTCTGAATTGTAATTTCTGGGCTCAGAATTCGAAATTAGGCATATCAGTAAAATGTATGGACCTTGACAAACATTGTGTAAAGTTAAGTGAGTCCAGATAGACTGACAGATAAAATCATGAATTAATGTTTCTACTTAAAATATAGCCCTAGATGCTTTTTAGAGTCTTGTAATGTTCAGTGTTTCCTCTGAGTCCTAAATGATGATTTTCAAAACAGGGTAAATAAAATAATGACTCTCGTCTGGATATAAATAGAACATGTGGTAAAGATTTGAATTAACTCATTATTAATGAGGAAATTGGCCAGTTACACCCAACCCAAAGATTCACAAATTTCTATGGAGTAAAGGAAAATTCAAATAAATTACAAATGAACATGGAACTCGCTTTGCAAACAATATGGAGAAGGGACGTAAATTGTACCCCCATAAGGGAGAATGCATTTCACATCTATAAATGTAAAAATATTTACATTTCATCAGAGCTGTAAAATGGCTCAAATACAATGATTATTGAGAATCAGACAATCTGGATGGATATGCTCTGAACAATGAATAGTTTTCCACTGGAGATAACTAATTATTATTATTTGCTTATTCCAAATTTCCTTATAAGACTAACTTGATTTCTTCTTTTGCAACTTCGCCCATGGTACCCTCTAGGGAAGGCAAGTTTTCTCTTTATTTCTAGTATCGTGAAAGTTGATACAAACACATTACCATTTTTAGGAAAGCAATTCCATACCTAAGAACAGTTGGTAACCTTGTACTCTCTTTTGGAAAGAAGATTTTCTTTATAAAATATTAAAAGTTTGACAAGTGCTCAAATTACCTATACTTTCTAAGTGATAGAATATAGTTTAGGGGTCCTTCTTTAGAGAAACAAAACGTTCTAATGCAAACACATTCTAATGATACTCATACTGGTAAGTATGATAAGGATAATTATTCTTTTCTCTCAAGTTCCTCAAGAAAAGGGATGACAGCTAGCATGTGTCTGTACTAAGTCACATAAGCGCAGAGAAAAAGGCTGGAATGTTGTAGTTGCTAAACAAATATTTGTTGAATGCAGGTAATTTTGGGACAAGTAGATTTTATTTTAAGGAACCAATATCAATTTTACTCCAGATTGTCGACGGTAATCATTTGAGAATGCGAAGTTAAAAGATATTCTGCAATTTGAGTTTTAAACAGTGTTAGGTGACTGACCAGTTTTGTATTGGTGCATAACAAAGTACCACAAATTTATCAGCCTAAAACAGTAGGTATTTATTAGCTCATCATTCTGAGGTCGGAAATTTGGAAATGCATGGGCGCTCTGCTCACATTGGCGCCTTGCTGAAATCAGGTATTTGATTGCAGATGGAACTCTCATTTGGGCTCAAAGCCCTCTCCAAGCTTATTCGGAAGGTCGGAGGACTTCAGTTCCTTGCCGGACATTGGCTTCGGTTCACTCAGGTCCTCACTGCCAGTTTCAGGTCCTTGGCATGTGGCTCATCCATCCACAAGCCAGTAAGGGAGAGCTTTCTGGTGTGTCAAATCTCCCTGTGCTTCATGCCTTCCACCAAAACCAAAACAAAACAAGAAACAAAACAAAACAAACAAACAAAAACAAAACCCCACAAGTCCTTGGAAGGACTGGGCTAATTTGGTCAGTCCACGGAGGACTGACCCTTTCTTACAGTCACTGTGCCATACGATATAACCATTATCACCCACTGCCATTAAAGATACTTTTGTACTGGGGCGCCTGGGTGGCGCAGTCGGTTAAGCGTCCGACTTCAGCCAGGTCACGATCTCGCGGTCCGTGAGTTCGAGCCCCGCGTCGGGCTCTGGGCTGATGGCTCAGAGCCTGGAGCCTGTTTCCGATTCTGTGTCTCCCTCTCTCTCTGCCCCTCCCCCGTTCATGCTCTGTCTCTCTCTGTCCCAAAAATAAATAAACGTTGAAAAAAAAAATTAAAAAAAAAAAAAAAAGATACTTTTGTACCAATGTGCTTCTCCAAACACAGTAGGAAAATTTAGCATTCAGAAATCATTTGTCTGACATTCAAAGAAAATATACTGCTTTAGAAATAATGACCAGTAAATAGAGTGTCATCATTTATTGCCAACCTCAAATTTTAAAAATCTCAATTTTAGCGTATTGAATTATGTGACAGAAGTTTTTACATTGTTCAAAATGCTTTTTGTCTTAAAATTTTTTGGAAGTATAGTATATTTTCCTTTTCCACTGTGCATGTCTAATACTAGCACATCCTGTCATTTATTTTTTGGCCAGCTTCCTCAGAAATGAGAATGCTGAACTGTATATCAGAAATATATATACACATTGATAACCAAATTTAAGATAGTATTCATGTGCAAACCATAAGAATCTTGCATTGCTCTTCAAACACTTGTAAATACCTTACTGTGAAAGGGCACAATACATATTTTTTTCTGAATATAAGCTGCTGCATTTCTTCATCCACCTCCATCTATCATCAAGGGCATTATTTTTGTACAATTAAAATGCAAATTTAATTGGTAACAGACTAGAGAATATCCACTCTAAAGTAATGCATCACCAATTGGAAAACTATGTCAAGCAGTATAATTTCCAAACCATGATTGCGAAATTATATTACTGAAGTCTAGGAACAAGTGGAATCTGCTTTCTTTAAGATGTATGGGAATTATAATTTTAAATGTTAATTTATCCCCAAACTGATTTGAGAATTTGAAAATGTAACGCAAGGCTGTTTAGGGAAATTGACAGTGTAATATTGTCATTTACATGTTTTTGTTGTTAACATGAGGAATATAGACATATCATGACAGGTTTGATGTGCTATAATGTAAGATAGGGACAATGATGGAAAACAGGAGGGAATTGTCTGTCTTCTATACTTTCATTGGAACATTGTTTAAAATCATATCTATTTTTGCCAACTGCCAGTTTTGTGTCTCTAATGCTTAGAAAAAGTCACATTGTATTATCTTTGAATATAAGCCATCTCACGTGATTGTAGTCTTTAAATACTTCCTTTTCTTGGATCATATAGGCACTTTTGGTTAACATTTTATATTTTGATATCCCTTTATTAAGGCATTGAATGTGGTTCAAAAATTATGCAGGTGTCAAAACAATGAATTTCTGGAGGCTATTTTTTTTTCTTGTCTCTTAAAAACCTGGTATTGTTACCGTCAACAGGAAAAGAATTACGGTGAAGCATAAAGTTGAAGTACAGTGTTTGTTCTTTATAGGTAGCTGGCAGTTCTTCTCTTAATTTACCATTGTAATAAAACAGAAATGACAATGCTTTTCCTAAAAGGGGAAAACATATTTTCTAATAGTAGATAGGCCAAAGTGGTGATATTTTTAATCACAAATCCCACTTAAACAGCATGATCCTAGATAAATGTATCAGAGTATGTTACCATGTGAGTTATCGTTTAAGCTCTCAGTAGCCTACTGTAGTGAGAGCAGATGGTTTGAGTTTATATCTTTTGTGCTTCTCGGTTATTGATGTGGATTATATGAGAAGATAATTGGCAGGGTTTTGCACATAATTGATATAAAATGCTGTTTAGGATATTCTCTGATTGGTCAAGTTTCTAGGACAGCTGGGACGGCAATCTTGGATTACATGTGGAAAAGATATAACTCTCAATCGTCTGTATGCTAGCAGCAAAGTGCTGTAATGGTTTATAATTTTTCTGTGCATTTGAAAAAAGTGAAAATAGGTTTACTCAGGAAAATTGCTTGATTCAGAGCAGAGAAACCAATAATTTAAAAAAATATATATCTTTTTCCTTTATTTTTCCTTACACAGGAGGGTAGGAAAACAGGTAAAAATACAAACCAAATTTAAAGGGAAGAAGAGGAGAGTAGAATATTTTAAGACTGTATAGCACCCTGAAATTCCTCCTTAAATACCTTTCTGCAACGCAAGATGATGATGATTTCACATGTATCGTATCTGTCTGGAGACTTGAAAAACACTTGGCAGAGACCTGAATAATGGCAATCTTCGTAATGGTTATTTTCAGCCACCAGAATTCACATGGTAGTACCTATTCAAATAGGCAAAATGTGTATCTGGTTATCTAGTTTTTATAATGCCCACTATTCCTTTAATTAATCAACCTAAGGGTTATCCACAGGTAACATACACTGTTATCATCCAGTCTTACAAATTCTAAAATTCCGTATGACATCCAACTGGGAATTTTGCCTCTCCTATTTTTCTTCTTCTTTTCAGCTACCATGTTGAATTTAGTGTACCAGTTAGTTAATACGATGTTGACCACAGATTTTAACTGTGAGGATTTCAGGAAGTCCAAACACGCACATGCAAACATACAGATAAACAGGTAAATAAATTGATGCCTTTATGCCAATGACAAAGGTTTTTAAAAAGGAATATGTTTCTGTAGGTTTGAGAGGCCATAAATGACTTCATCAAGAATAGAAAGAGACAATTTGTGTCCACTAAAGTTATGCCAGACTGACTTTACTTTCATACACTCTGATTACTATGATAGTGCGTGTGGATACATTTTAGTCAAATTTTTAAAATAATTTATAATCCTATTATAGATAACATTGGAAAAATATTACATGTATATGCTCTAGCCAGATATATTTATAGTATTATATCTGCCGCATTAAAAATGTGATGAATATCAATGTGTCATTTAGGGGCAAACCATAGAGTTCTGCTCTTGGAACTTAGCTGCCAAAATGTATATAATTACTTGCATTCCTACTGCATATATCTTTCTGCCTTCCTCTAAAGCCTATTTAGTTCGTCTACCTTTACTTCCACCTTCAGTATTTATTTCCCCCAGATTTTTCCTTGAAGTCAAACCTCGCTTAAACTAAATAAGCTAAATTTGTTTCAAAAAGCACACTATTCAATAGGTAGTATGCTATATCTCTCTTAATCCATCAGGCTTCAACGCTTTCTTAAGAATATTATACATTTCCTTTATCTACTTGCTGTTTTACCATTTATCGCCCGCCAATCCCTTGCACTCTGCCCCCAGCCAGAATCTCTAGAATGCCATATTCTTTTTATTATTATTATTATTAAGTTTTTACTTTGATTCCAGTTAGTTAACATAGAGCATGATCTTAGTTTTGGGTGTATAGTTTAGTGATTCAACAACATCATATTCTTAATGTCTGGGCTTCCATCAGGAGTCGATAGGCATGCAAAAAAAAAAAAAAAAAGGAAAAACATTAACGAATGTCTAGAAAAAATGAAGTCAATGGAAACAAAATCAAATGACTGCTGTTTGAATATATTTCTCATTCTTGTGGGACTCTTGATTAGATGCTCTGCTAAGTAACGCTCCTTACGAGAATATCCAGGGATCCAAGTTCCCTCCATTTCTTTCCCTTCATACCTTCCCCAGAAATGAGAAAAATGGAGCAGTGAGGATCATGTATGCAAGGCACATACTGACTTCCTTTCACTTCCATAAGCTCGCCATTGCTCAGAAATCACTAACAGGACCAAATATAATTACAAGGAGGTTAGAAAATACATCTTAGTCAAGTGTCTGGAAAGAACAGCGTCAAGCTTTTAAAGCATCTAACTAATTTCTGCCAAATTCTCCAACTTCTTGTCTGGCTCGTTTTCCCTTTCATTAAATCTAAAAGAGGCATTTCCTTTAATTTATATTCTAAGATTGCTCCTTTTATGCTTTTTTTCAAAAAGTTCATCCCACCCTAGGTCTTCAAATGACACATCCATAGGGGTGTCTGGGTGGCTCAGTTGGTTAAGTGCCTGACTTTGGCTCAGGTCATGATCTCATGGTTCATGAGTTCAAACCCCGCACTGGGCTCTGTGCTGACAGCTTAGAGCCTAGAGCCTGCTTCAAGTTATGTTTCTCTCTCTCTGTCCCTCCCTTGCTCACACTCTGTCTCTCTCTCTCAAAAATAAATAAACATTAAAAAAAATTTAAATGACATGTCTATACAGATATATATATATATAGATAGATAGATAGATATGTATGTATTTCAACATGCACTGTATAATTTTGAGCAGACAGAAGAATAGAGAGTAATACAATTTACAAATTTAAGTAAAACAAATTCAATCAACAATTTACTGAAACTTGTGCAAATAACTTAAAGTTCATATGCATGGATAGGCAAAATTTCTCCTAAATCTGACCTGCCACCATTCTCTTAGTTCTATTTTTGAGCTCTATCACAACTTTTCCCTATTTTCTGATACTTTCTTCACTGTATGTTCCACCTCTTCACCTGGAAAGCTATGTTGCAACTCCAGCTCAGTGTGTTCAGAACTGAAGTCAATTTCCCTGCCTTTAGTTCCTAAACGAGATAATGTCAGATTCTTCTAATTCAAACTAAAACCATGAACATAAACGCACCCCCCTTTCCTTCTCCATTGCTAGGATAAAAGCAGGGTCACTGCAATGTGAAATGGAACATGATATCATAAGATTTTGCTATCATTTTTACCTATCATTTTATCCAAATGATTTTGACAAATCATTTATCAAAATGATTTTGCTTACCATTTTATCATTGATGCTCAGAACCCACTTCCAAAATTGTAGAATCCAGATTTCTTTGAGAAGTCAATTGCTTTAAAATACATTGGAAGTGATAAATTGATTGTGATTTATATAATACACTTTAATATGGGGTTTTTAGTTGATTGCAATTTATTTATGATTGATGAAGGTTTCATGGTTGTTAGTTCAAAATATAGTGCCATTTTCACATAAGGTAATAGTCCCGTTCAATTCTGTTCTCCTTACATGTTATAAAAAGGAAAAGTGGACAATGTGAAGTGGAGCCAAAAAAGGGTTACCAGAAAGCTGAAGAGCTAGAAAATCAAGTAACATGAGGGGCACCAGAAGTAGCCTGTGTTATTTAACATGGCAAATAGTTCTCTTCAAATATCTCTTTGCCAAAGCGAATGCAACTTATTATTTGTTCCATAAAGCAGAACCGGAATATATGATATGAAACAGCCAGAAGTGATTTTTCAGTCTGTTCGAAGAATTTTCCAACAGAGCCCTTCAGAAATAGAATGGCATGTTCATAGAAATTCTTCACCCACCCCTGAAATTATTCCTGGTATGGAAAACAAATTCAAATATTTCATCTAACAAGTCCCTCTAAACTGAAGTTTCGTAATTATATGCATCTGTATCAATTCACTAAGGATGAAGTGTGTAAAGAAATACTTGAACATAAATGAAAATACCATTTTGCACCAGTGAGCTGAGGACCCTAATAATTGACATTTCTAAGTGCTTGGAAACTACCTGCAATGGAGGATGGATAGAGAGTTCAGTGTATACACCAGAAAGAGCCAGTGGGGGGACACCAAAGTAGGAGGGGCAGCTAAGGTATAGACTCTTCAGAAGACAGTTCAAATTGAATTGCAGTTTCAATCCAGGGCTGACTGAAGGAAATCATATCTGCAAAAGGACAACATTTACTGTATTTGAAGATATAATTGAGTGATCTGTACAGGAAACATGTTATTTTTTATTTTTTTAACAGTTTTTAAAAATTTATTTTAGGGGCGCCTGGGTGGCGCAGTCGGTTAAGCGTCCGACTTCAGCCAGGTCACGATCTCGCGGTCCGTGAGTTCGAGCCCTGCGTCGGGCTCTGGGCTGATGGCTCAGAGCCTGGAGCCTGTTTCCGATTCTGTGTCTCCCTCTCTCTCTGACCCTCCCCTGTTCATGCTCTGTCTCTCTCTGTCCCAAAAATAAATAAACGTTGAAAAAAAAATTTAAAAAAAAAAAAATTTATTTTAGAGGGAGAGAAAGAGAGCACGAGCAGGGAAAAGGCAGAGGGACAGAGAGAGAGATTCTTAAGCTCTGCATTCTGTGCAGAGCCCGATGTGGGGCTCATTCCCATGAACCTGGGATCATGACCTGAGCTGAAATCGAGTCAGATGTTCAACCAGCTGAGCCACCCAGGTGCCTGCCCAACAGAGAAACATATTATAATGGTGTGAGCCTTTGTTTGAAATATGTTATTCTCCCTATGTTTTGTTAAGTTAGGCTTTGTAACAGGAAGTCTCAGTATTTCATATTTTATACATGTGTAAGTGTGTAGCTTTGGAGTTTCTTAGGTGTTCTCCATGAAACTCATGTTACTGGATGTCTAGTGATGAAAATATCCATCTGTTCATTTTAGATAACTTCCTCTAGATAACAATTGTTAGATTAATTGCATAATATTATCCTAGGACATATTCTATACTGGCTACACCAGGTAAACTAAAAGTTAACATCCGTTTTTTTAATATTTTTAAATGAATGCTCTAAAAATGTGAGGAAGGGGCGCCTGGGTGGCTCAGTCGGTTAAGCGTCCAACTTCAGCTCAGGTCACAATCTCACGGTCCGTGAGTTCGAGCCCCGCATCGGGCTCTGGGCTGATGGCCCAGAGCCTGGAGCCTGCTTCCGATTCTGCGTCTCCCTCTCTCTCTGCTCCTCCCCCGTTCATGCTCTGTCTCTCTCTCTGTCTCAAAAATAAATAAACTTAAAAAAAAAATTAAAAAAAAAATAAATAAATAAAAATGTGAGGAATATGTCCAAGTTAGATGTAAATTTGATATAGGTATAAGTACATTAACATGACTGCTGTAAATTTATTTATTCCTGTTATGTTTACTAAATTCGTTAATTATTTATATACAAATGCACCACTATTTGTATTATTCAATTATTTTATACAATTTGGAGATATACTAGCTTATACATTAGTCAATCATCAGTGACAGTGTCTTATAAAATTTATTTTCAGTACCTGAGATATATAAAATCTTGGATGAGTATAAGGTGATTTCACCAGAGACTGAATGAGTGATAGTATAATTGACTTTCCTACACTGACAGGTTTACTATCAAAAGTTAAAAGAAACATCATATACTTGACCTTCTGTCTCTTTTAATGTACAACATTTCAAAATCAAATCAAAATCTTTATTGTCCTCGGGGCACCTACGTGGCTCAGTCAGTTAAGTGTCTGACTTTTTTTTGTTTAATTTGTGTTTTTTTAATGTTTATTTTATTTTGAGAGAGAGAGAGTGGGTAGGAGAGGGGTAGAGAGAGAGGGAGACACAGAATCTGAAGCAGGCTCCAGGCTCTAGGCTGTGAGCACAGAGCCTGAGGCAGGGCTTGAACCCGTAAACCGTGAGATCATGACCTGAGCCTAGACCAAACTCAGATGCTCCATCGACTGAACCACCCAAGTGCCCCTTAAGTGTCTGACTCTTAATTTCAGTTTACGTCGTGACCTCACAGTTCCTGAGATAAAGCCCCGCATCAGGCTCAGTGCTGACAGTGCAGAGGCTGCTTGGGATCCTCTCTCTCCCTTTCTCTCTGCCCTCTCCGTGCTCACATGCTCTCCCTCTCTCTCTCAAAGTAAATAAATGCATTTAAAAAAATCTTTAATCTCATAACCTTTTTTTTTTTCAATATGGTCATTCCTTGCTGTTCAGCTACCCTACATTATTAGTTATCACAGTAAAATGAACCTTGAGGTATTTATACCAGCACTAGATTCACCCCGCACCCCTCCTCCCCCTGCCCCCGACCCTGCACCTGTCCTGGCCCATTCTTCCTCACTCACGTCCTTTTCTGAGTCCTGTGGTTTGTCAAAAAGTTTTATAATCTGTAACTTTATCAGCTGCATCTTAGACCACGACTCTTCTACTGCCCAGAGTTCTCACTTGCTGTCTGCCATCTTTCAAGCTCTCCCTTTCTTGCATTTACTCTCAGTTCCTAAGGATTACAGAGGATGAGAGTTGCTGCGGGCTTTGCTGCATGTCTTAGGAGGAGACGTTGGGGGAGCATCTCTTAGACACAAAGCTGAAAATAGCCCCGAAATCAAAGCAGTGCATAGAGCCAAGAGTTCAGTAAGGTGACTGGGTCTGAAAAGTAGAGAATGAGGTACAACCTGGTCTTTCCCTGCAGTTGCTTATCTCTATGAGAAAGTTGATACTTTTCTTAAGATACAGCTTCAATGTTTTATCTGTCTACCAAGAGGACCATTCTGCCTGTCCATTTGAGGATTTTTTTCTCTTTTATGTGCTGCAATAGAACATTGTCTTGTTCATAACACAAGACTGTATATAATTTATTACAGTTCCTTATACAAGAGATTATCAACTTCATTGGAATAAAAACCCTATCTCTCTTATGTATATGTCTCTAATGCTTAATATAATGACTGACAAATAAAAAAGAGTTCAGTGGATATTTGTTGAACAAATGAATAGACAGATGCATAAAGAGCAGGGCCTCTAAGAAATATTAATGACTGACATACTGCGTGAGGGAAAAGGAAGCCAGGGAGGTAAAATCATGAAGTATAAATGGACTTTGTACATTGGAATGGGTTCTGAGTTAATACTCTTGGCTGGCATTGTTCGAGATTGGCTTTTATATACTGTCCATAGCATGATGGTGAAGCTATGTTCATAATGCCAGAACATGGTACATTTATTCCGAGAATATTCACTGAGCATTTATTATGTGTCAGGGCATCACGCTATGCGCAAGTATACTGCATGGAACAAAATACAGAGATCTTAGCAAGGAGGCAGACAATAGTCAAGACAAGAAATAACATCATCCTTAGAAATTGTGATAAAATCAAACAAAATTATAGTATTTCTGAACCTAGAGGATTTAAAAATAGTGCCTGCAACAGAGTAGGACCTCAATAATTATAGATTCAATGACAAGTTAATGATAGGAGAAGGGGGACATTATAAACAGTGTCCAAAGAAGTAGCATATGAGTTTAGATCAGAATGGAAGCAGGAAACAAAGAGTAGAAAAAGAAGTCAGAGAAATCAAGTTCAAAGTCACTGGCATAAGAAATAACAGTATTCTTAAAGTCCAGAAAGAAGCCATGAATACATCCCAAGAGAAGAAACACTGGTAGACATTAAACAAAGCGGAAAATAATTTCTTTACATTTTTAAAAAGCTATCTGTAGCTTTTTAAAATTTATTTTTGATAGACAACCTGAGCAGGGAAAGGGGCAGAGAGAGAGAGAGAGAGAGAGGGACAGAGGATCAGAAGTGGGCTCTGTGCTGAGAGCAGGAAGCCTGATGTGGGGCTCAAATTCACCAACCATGGGATCATGACCTGAGCCAAAGCTGGATGCTTAAACCACTGAGCCAATGAGCTGCCCCATTACTTTAAAAAAAAAATAACATTTATTTATTTATTTTTGAGAGAGAGTGCAAGCAGAGGAGGGATAGAGAGAGAAGGAGACACAGAATCTGAAGCAGGTTCCAGGCAATGGGCTGTCAGTACAGAGCCTGTCACAGGGCTTGAACCCAAGGACCATGAGAACCCACGGACCATGAGATCATGACCTGAGCTGAAGTCGGATGCTTAACTGACTGAGGCATCCAGGTGCCCCACTCAAATAATGGACTGCAGAGCACAGAAGACCAAAGGATGTAAAACCCAGAGGGTAGGCTATTGGCAGTTTTAAGAAATGAAACTATTATTATTTGTTTATGGAGTGGATACCAAGGTGAGAAAACGGAAAGACATAAAAATAATGAGTCCTACATCTCACTGGTTAAGCAACTGTGAGGCTTAGGTTAATGGAGGAGTTTAATTCTAGTGTGTGTGTGTGTGTGTGCGTGTGTGTGTGTGTGTGTGTGTGTGTGTGTGCACGCATGTGCACAGGTTGTTTTTGTATATGACGTGAGGTAAGATCTGTATGTCTCTCCTTATGCCAGTATCACATTGTGTTGGTTACTGTTGCTTCCTACTCAGTTTTGAAAGTAAAAAGTGTGAGTTCTAAAGTTCTTTTTCAAGATTGTTTTGGGTAGTATGGGTCTCTTGCAATTCCATATGAAATTTAGAATCAGCTTGTCAATTTTTAGAAAGAAGTCAGCTGGAATTCTGATAGCAATTGTGTTGAATCTGTAGATAGCGCGGGGAGTGACAGTCTAGCTATAAAGCTTTGTCAATTTTGTTAATCTTGTCAGGTAACCATTTTTCAGTTTTGTTGGTTTTCTTCACTGTTCTTCTGTTGTCTATTTCATACATTTCTGGTCCAATATGTATTATTTCCTCCTTCTGCTTCCTTTAGGTTTAATTTGTTCCTTGTCCAGTTCATTATGGTGGTAGTTTAAGAAATTTATATTATTCATTTCCGACATTTTTTCATGTTTAATATAGGCATGTACCTCTGTAAGATTCCCTGAAGTCTGGGGGAATCCCAAATCTCTTGGCATGTTATCTCTTCATTTTTCTTCACCTCAAAATATGTTCTAATTCTTTTTTTTAATATCTTCTTTGACACATTAGTTATTTAGTAGTGTTTTGTATAATTTCCACATGGCTGTGATTTTCCCTAGTTTCTCTGTTATTGTTTGCTAATTCAAACAAATGTGATCAGAGAACACACTTGCTATTATTTCTATCCTTTTAAATTTCATGAGGTTTGATTTACAGTCCAGCCTATGGCCCATTCTGGAGAACATTCCTAAACATGGGTACTTGAGAAGAATGTATATTGTGCTTTTGTTTGGTAGAGTGTTCTGTAGATGTCTGTTAAGTCTAGTTTGCTGATATAATTGTTCAAGTATTCTATTCTTCTTGGCCTGCCTAGTTTTTTCTATTCATTATTGAAGGAGAGATGCACTAGATTTAATAGTGTTTCCTCAAAACTCATGTGTAAACAAAACCTCAGAATGTGGCCTGATTTGGAAATCTGGTTTTTAAAGACAGAAACAAAAGAAAAAAGGCCGTGTAAAGACAATGAGATGGGAATTTTACTGCTATGAGCCAGGGAATGGCAATGATCACCAACAACCACTAAAAGGTAGGGGAGGAAGCACAGAATCTTTCCCAGTTCCCTCAGATGGAACATGGGTCTGCAGACACCTTGATTTCTGACTACCAGCCTTTGTAACTATGAGATCGAGAATAAATGTGTGATTTAAGCCATCCAAGTTTATGGCAATTTGTTACAGCAGATTTAGGTACTAATATATAGATTTTGGTGCTGGGAAGTAAGGTATTGCTGTAGCAAATACCTCAAAATTGAAATAGGGCTTAGGATTGAGTAATGGCTAGAGGTGGAAAGAGTTTTGGAGTGCATGATAGAAAAATAGCTAAACTGCCTTGAAGATTTTCATAGAAATATAAATGTCAAAAGTGACACTGCTGAGAGCTCAGAAGGGCACAAGGAGAGCCATAGAGAAGGATCCTGTCATCTTAAAGTACACGTAGGGTGTCCTGAACTGAATGTGGTTGGAAATATGAATACATAGGGCACTTTCTGGAGGAAGTCTCAGATGGAAATGGAGAGCATGTGTTGGACACTGCAGAAAAAACAACCCTGGCTACTAAGTGGTAGAAAACTTCGCAGAATTTCATCCTACTGTTGGGTGAAAAGTAAAACTTGGAAGTGATGAACTTGGAATGATGATATTCAGCTGAAGAGATTTCCATGCAAAATGTGGAAGACGTGAACTATCTTCTTAATGCTTACAGTAAAATGTGAAAGAAAAGAGATAAATTGATGGAGGAGCTGTTAAGTGAAGAGGAGCTGGCACTTTATGATTTGGAAAATTCTTAGCTTATCCGGGTAGTTGCTCTGGAATCAGGATCAAGGGTGTGGATGGAAAAACTTTCTGGGCACATGAAGTATGAGATTCATGGATCCAACTGACCATCTCAGCAGAAGTCAGGAATAGAGATGGACTTTCCCAGAAAGCAGCTATGAAGCATCCTCCTTTGTAGAGGATGAGTCCTCTTGACATCCACAGAAGAACAAGATTTTTGAGAATATTATATAAGTAGAAATACTGTCATCTTATACTGAAGAAGACAAAGACAGGAAAAAATATTTAAGGAAGGCTAGAAGACTTCTGGGATTCCATAAATAGGAAATGGGCTGCCCAGAAGGCAGGGGACCACTGGCACAGGTCAGGGCAAATTTTTGTCCACAGGCTCTGAGGCTGGGGCACCAAGGTCTCAGTGGAAACACAGTTGGGAGCTTTACACTACAGAGGATTATTCTTGGGCCTTGAAAGCTAATGAATTTTGCCCTGCTGAATTTTGGACTTGCTCATTACCTATAACCACTCTCTTCCTTCTAATATCTGCATTTTGTAATGGGAATGCCAATCCTATGCCCTTGTATTTTAGAATAAAATAGCCTGCCTGAAATAGTCTAGTGTTACAAGGCCACAGATGGAGATCAATTCTGTCCAGGATGGATCATACCCAAGAATCATCCATATCTGAAAAGATGATAAAATTTGGAACTTTTTGAGTTTATGTTTAGATGGGATTTGGATTGTAGAGTTGATACAGGAATGGGTTAAGACTTTTGGAGGCGTTGGGCCTGTATGAATGCATTTTTCAAATGGAAAAGAAATGAATTTATGTGGGGCAGAGAATGAACTCTATTGGGTTGAATAGTGTTCCCACCAAAATTCATGTCCACTCAAAACCTTACATTGTGACCTTACTTAGAGGTAAGGTCTTTGTGGATATACTTGGATGAGATTGTATCTTACTGGAAATATCAAATGGACATCAATGACTGGCACCCTATGAGAAGGCCATAGGATGTGGCCAGTGTGAAGACACACAGACACAAAGGGAAGAAGACCACAGACAGATAGAAAAGGAGACTGAATTTAAGCTATTACAAGCCAAGAAATATCATGGATGGTCCACAACCAAAAGAAGCTAAAGGCAAGGAAAGATTTTTCCTTTCCTTAGTGCCTTCACAGGGAGCATGGCCCTTACATCACCTTGATTTGAGAAGGCTAGCCTGAAGAGGTGTGCAAGGATAAATGTCTTTTGTTTTAAGCCACGAGGGTTTGTGGTCATTCGTTATGGTAACCCTAGGAAATCAATCCAGAGTGTCTCCATACTATTGTTGAATTGTCTTTTTCTCCATTCATTTGTGTCACTTTTTGTTCTATGTATTTGATGATATTATTTGGTACAGATATGCATAAAATGTTATATCTTTCGCGCATATTGACCCTTTTGTTGTAACAGTTGATTCTTTTTTTTTTTTTCCTCTAGGAACATTTATTTTTGTTTTAAGGTCTATTTTGTCTGATATTCGTATAGCATTCCAACTAATTATTATTGAAGTCTACTCTCTATGACCACCTTCATGGCCTCTACTGTGACCTTCTGTAGTCTCAACACTGTATTCTCAAAAAAGCATCCAGAGAGATCATTGTAAATATAAATCAGATATTACCAATCTCCTATTGTAAATCTCATAATGCCTTAACCATTAACCCAAAGGAAAAATAAATGGCCTTAATCTGTGTTACTTGTCTCAATATCATTTGCATTTCTAATATCCCTTCCTAACATTTTTTTTTCCTATTTACTCTGCTCCAGCCACATCAGTCTCCCTTTGTCATCCAGATACAGAAGGCACACTTGTGGCATAAACTCTGCGTATTTGTCCCTCCTCCCTGAAACACTCTTCTCCCATTAATCCATATGGCTGTGTCTTCAGCTCCTTCATATCTAATTTTCTCTATGTGGCCTTCTCTGACAGTTCTTTCCATTACATGAGTATAACTGCTTGTCTTTACTGCTTTACTTAATGTTTTTTAGTTATAAGTTTTCTGATATAGCATATAATTTACTTTAAAGGTTAGTTTTTTATTGCCTGACTCACAAAAGTAAAATGAGAGCCCTAAGGAGGTAGGGACCTTTATTTATAATTAATTTATCCCAGTGATTAGAGCATTGTCTGCACATAGCATATGTTCAATAAACTTTTGTTAAATTAACTCAATGATCTGCTACTGTTTCTATTTCAATATATATCACCCTTTAAAAAAAAAAAAAAACAACTATCCACTGTTACCATGAGTTTTAGATCAACTCTTTCCTAGAAGTTTTTGCCTCTATTTTAATATGAAAAAAATAGCAAAATTGAAGGGTGGATATCTTTCTGAAGTTTGATGTCACATATCAGTCTAATCCTTTAATTAAGAAACAAAGTAAAAGACACAGAGGCAGAGAAAGATGGAAATATCTAGCTAATATTTTTATCTAGAGAAAGGAGGGAAACACTTTGATAGACTAGAGACAGAGATAGAAGTGTCTAGATATACAGATATTTGCTATTAATAGGTCTTTACGTAAATCACATGGAAAAATGCAATAGTTGTTCAGAAATGAAACTATATAACAAAAGAGGAAGACTCCACAAATATTAAAAAAATAAGCAATAAATAAGTCATAATTGTTACAGCAGAATTAATGAAAAGCCTCTCTATATGATAAAACTGTACAAAACACACCGTTCACACTCAGGAAAAAATTTAAAGAATGACAACAGAAGATTCCTATTCACACAAAACCGTAATGATGTTCACAGGAACTTCATTACAAGTATGCATTGTTAAAACATTCTGTATGTATAAAATGTCCTTATCTGTAATTCTAGAAAATAAATTTCATGTCTGTCTATTATCTACCTATCTATGTATCTATCTATCTATCATCTATCTACCTGTCTGTCTGTCTATCTATCTATCTATCTATCTATCTAGAGAAAGGAAGGAAACTCTTTGATATAGAAGTGAATAGTAGCCTTTTCTAATAGGTATACATATGTTTGGGGTCAGTAGACATATTCTAAGAAATGTAATAGTTAATATTCTACCTAATTTTGATTTTCCACTTCAGAAATGTTCTCTTTCATGAGAGGAAACCTGGGAATCTCATATCAGAAAGCCTGGACAGGTTATTCTTAATCTAACTATGTGACTAGAAGCTAGCGGAGTTTTTAATGAGGTCCAGTAATTTGTTTGTCCAAGGTCCTCAAGTTTAGTTCTTTAAGGATTTGCAACATTTTTAGCTACTTTCATTTTATAATTATTATAGCTGGAATTTGGAGAAAGGTATATCAGACACTGACAACTAGATGCCACGAGAGGCGTAAGTAAACATTTTTAGATAACTGCAATCCGTGCACATTCTCTTGTCTTGGGCTTTTACATCACATTTGCAGTTAAAAAGTAAAAACCTAGTGGGCCCAAAGCAGACAGTTTCAAGGCAGGCCTGCCGCTATTAGGAGGCATTTGAAGGAATCACAAAGGAAGCAATTGTAGCATAAAGGGCATTACAAGATTTGAAGAGACACTTTCTGTAGAACTCTGATCAGGAGTTTTTATTTCCTTCAAATGTCAGAAAAATTGATAAAACTTTTCCCAGTGCAGCAATTCAGAGGCAGAGAAGGGACTTTGAAAGCAATTGTTTTGCCTATTAGAGAACAACTTCTTTCCTCATGTTTCTGCACACACAGGGAGCTGTGCACCAACACTCAGAAACAGAAACAACTCAGACTGAAGCAATTCAACTGATACTCTCTATTCTTTAGAGTCTTAACTTTAAAAAGGGCAAACTAAGACAGATGCTTTTCTGCAATTATTATCAATCAGTCCTGACACAGAAAGTGACCCACCCAATGTAGAAGTGGTTTAGATCGATCAGCAAGGTCTCTTACTGAGGTGGGACACAGAAAAGGGACAGAAACTCTTACAGAAAAATGCTGCGTGAAAAGAGGATCTAAAAAAGACCGGAACGAAAGTTTCTCATGGCTACATTTAGTTAAAGCCTTAATACTTTCTTGGGGGGAGAAATTTTGATACTTAACACAAAATATCTGGTAGCTCTTAATTTGATTTGGGTTCACTGCAAGTTAAATAATTTGTATCTGTATATACTTGATTCTGCTGTGTGGGTCCTTTCGGCTTCGGATGCTGCTCTCATTGTAAATATTACTTTTGAGTTGTGAAAGAATTGTTTCTGAACTTCATGATCTTAACTGACATTAGTAACCTTGAAATCTTAATACCCACAGAATCCTTACTAAATGAGCTTGCATAAAGATAATTTCTGTTTCAGAATACAAACATTTCATGCTTTACCATTGTTTTGGCATTATGGTACAATATATTGTCCTGTTTACTGACTTTATGCGGACACATTACTTTCAGTTAATTTCAATTAATTAATTAAGGTAATACACGGAATATGTTCTGGTTTCTGTCTCGGTTGTGTTCAGAATGGTATTCTCTGAATGACTATATGAAAACTGTATTTTTCACTGGAAAAAAAATTCACATTAACAATGAAAATCTTACTACAAAGCCAGCAATAGGTATTCTTCAGACGTGTGTTTTATCTTTTAATTTTTGTTCTTTAAACTTCTTTACAAAACCATAATTATATGTGAATCAATGTTCTTTTATTATTTCTTCTTCCATCATGCATTTTGCATTTTATGAAATGCTTTCAGTGCATGACTTTAGACCTCCGTGTTACTATATTTAATAGATGTATCAAAATGTACATAAACATTTCCATATTTTTGGGCAATAAACATGTTCTGTGTTTTTAGTTATAAGTAAATATTTGAATACACTTTATAATATCATACCTAATTATTTCCTTAAGATATATTTCTGGAGCTTACATATAGGAATATTTTAAAATATCTTGTTAGTTGCGTCTAAATTGTCTGAAAAAGGCAGGAGAGGATGGCGAATTTTAATATTCAATTTATTAGAGAAATTATATCACTCTTGCTTGAACAGTATTTGGTACGATATTAGAAAATTGTTTTCTAATTCGATAGGAGCACAGGAAATACCCTTTTATTTCCCTAATGTGATTATGTCACTTCTGGTGAGGTGAAACTTTTTCGCAGTTGATCTGGTAAACAGTTCTTTGTTTATTTGGTGAACAATCGGTAATACCTTTCATTCATTTTTCTATTAGAGCATTATTTTTTAAATTTTTAAATATATTTTTTGTCAAATTAGCTAACATACAGTGTATACAGTGTGCTCTTGGCTTCGGGAGTAGATTCCCATGATTCATCGCTTACATACAACGCCCAGTACTGATCCCAACAAGTGCCCTCCTCAGTGCCCATCACCTGTTTCCCTCTCACCACCCTCCATGAACCCTCAGTTTGTTCACTGTATTTAAGAGTCTCTTATGGTTTGCCTTCCTCTCTGTTTGAAAGTACTTTTTTTCCCTTTCCTTCCCCCATGGTCTTCTGTTAAGTTTCTCAAATTCCACATACGAGTGAAAACATATATCTGTCTTTCTCTGACTGACTTACTTCACTTAGCACAATACCCTCCAGTTCCATCCACATTGCTGCAAATAGCAAGATTTCATTCTTTCTCATTGCCAAGTAGTATTCCCTTGTATGTATAAACCGCATCTTCTTTATCCATTCGTCAGTTGATGGACATTTACGCTCTTTCCATAATTTGACTATTGTTGAAAGTGCTGCTATAAATATTGTGGCACATGTGCCCCTATTAATCAGCACTCCTGTATCCTTTAGATAAATTCCTAGTAGTGATATTGCTGGGTCGTAGGGTAATTTCATTTTTAATTTTGGGGGGAACCTCCACACTGTTTTCTAGAGCAGCTTCACCAGTTGTCATTCCCATCAACACTGCAAGAGGGTTCCCATTTCTCCACATCCTCACTGACATCTGTTGTTTTCTGAGTTGTTAATTTTAGCCACTCTGACAGGTGTGAGGTTGTATCTCAGCGTATTTGGTTTGCATTTCCCTGATTATGAGCAATGTTGACCATTTTTTCATGTGTCTGTTGGCCATCTGGATGTCTTCTTTGGAAAAATGTCTGTTCATGTCTTCTGCCCATTTCTTCACTGGATTTTTTTTTCAGGTGTTGAGTTTGGTTAAGTGCTTATAGATTTTGGACACTAACCTTTTATCCTCTATGTCATTTGCAAATATCTTCTCCCATTCCACTGGTGGCCTTTTAGTTTTGTTGAAGACAGGCAACAATCTCTTTGACCTCAGCTGCAGCAACTTCTTACTCGACATGTCTCCAAAGACAAGGCAAATAAAAGCACAATTGAACTATTAGGACCTTAGCAAGAGAAAAATGCTTCTGCACAGCGAAGGAAACAATATTAGAACATTATTCATTATATGATTTATCCACAGAGGCTACTTCGACTTACGTAATTAAATTTTAGCTAAGTATCTGTGCAGGTCAGTCATCACCCCGTCTTGCTGATGTACAGACATCCTTCTCGAAGACTGAAGTTGCATCTACTTCCTTTCCTTTATCTCCTTTTCCTTAATTTCTGGATCTTCCACTTGGAACACTTCCCCCATTTGAGAACAAGTCATTTTTGGCCTATGTTTTTACTCCGGTTGTTTTCTGATGATATTATTGACGTGTAATTCTTTATCATATCTGAGAATTGGTTTGGTTTAGGCTTTGAGGTAGATGGCTCCTTTTAGTTTCCCTCTTACCTTCTGCTTTGTGATTAAAGTGCTCTGTAGGAATTTTAATTTCTCACATTTATACTTTATTCCTTCAATCTGTACACACATACAGCCACCCCATTTTACTTGTTTTATAATTTTATGCACGTGCGTTTAATATTATATCAATATTACATGAGCTATTATGTATAATGTGACTTTCATCACAGGAAATTTCAAATATACCTAAAAATCAAAGAGAACAATGCAGTAAACTCCAATTGCACACCAGACCGCTTTGACAATTATTGTCATTCTCATCTTGATTTATCTATTTCCCCCCATTTTTTTGTTTTCATTGTTGTAGATGTTTATTTATTTTGAGAAAGAGAAAGAGAGTGCAAAGGGGGGTCAGAGAGAAATGGAGAGAATCCCAAGCAGGTTATGCAATGTCAGTGCAGAGCCTGACTCGGGGCCTGATCTCACAAGGCATAAGATCATGACCTGAGCCAAAAGCAAGAGTCAGATGCTAAACCAACTGAACCACTCAGGTACCCCGTTTTCATTTTAGATAGAACATTTTCTCAGTAACAGCAAAAGAAAAATTCAAACATACAGAAAAAATACAAAAGCACTTATATCCTCTACATACATTCACCACTTGTTAATATATTTTGCTGTAATGTTTGAAAATAAGTGGCGTGAAACTTAAAGACACCACGGTTATTTTATTCTCACATACAATGCCATGTAGCATCCAAGAATGAAAGCTTTCTTTCATAAAACCACAAAAATTTTCCCTTCCAAGAAATTAAACATTGAAACAATATTATCTCATATCGAGACCATAAATATTTCCCTAGGTGTACCCATCATGTCTTTTTAAAATCTGGTATCAATTCAAGGACGTGTTGATTTTACTATAATAATTTCAGAATCTTAATTTTTTTTCAGATTTTTCAGAATCTATTTTTTGGTAATTCTTTTTTTATTTTTGAAGAATCTATACGATTTGCCTTAAAAATGTCATAAAAATCTCCATTTATCTGATTATTTTCATGTAAATAAATTCAAAGAAAACATTTGGCAAGACAACTAGAGGGGTGAATTGCATTACGTTAAAAGGATATGTGTCAATTTGTCTTATAGGTTGAACTAAGAGTATTCACCTTAATCAAGGTGGTCTTTACCAGCTTTTTCTGGAAGTATATTACATTGCCTTCCCCTTTGGAATTTACACCTAAACTGTGTGAAGCTCTTTGAATGTCTTATTTGGCAGTAGTTGAAGTTATGAATTGCTTGAATTAATTCAGGTAGCAATTGTCTGAATCAATTAATGCACTGTTGATTACAAAATGATTATTGTCTACTTTTCTCATCCCTTCTATATTACCTGGCATTTTTCTGTGTAGGCAAATTTTCTCCACTTTCTTCTATCTCCTTCATAGTTTCCCCTGCAAAATGATGTGCTAATGGATTCTTTCTCTAGTCAAGTTTATTAAAACATAATTGCCATTATTCTTTTTGCTGGTACAGTTTCCTCAAATTTAGCCAGTGGAAGCCTTCACATTAGCTGTAGTGTCTTTTTTGATACATTTGTCTTTTGGCATCTTAATTTTAGTACCCATAAGATGCTCCAGCCTCATTTTTAACAAAATAGTTTTACATCCCCAGACAAGGCCCTGGGTGGCACAGTTGGTTAAGCATCAGACTCTTGATTTGGCTCAGGTCATGACCTCATGGTTCCTGAGTTCCAGCCCCATGTCAGTCTCTTCACTGAGAGCATGGATCCTGCTTGGAATTCTCTCTCTCCCACTCTAGTTCTGCCTCCCCCCCCTTCTGTCTCCCTCAAAATAAATAAACATTTAAAAAAATAATTTTTTTTACAGCCCAAGATCTATATTCAATACTTTCTTCATGGAGCTCTGGTTCCTTTTATTGGGAATGGTATTTAGATAACAAGATCTGAGTAGTACTTTTGCTTATTGCTACAGGTATGTTATTTCTTCTAGGCTCTTTCACTGGACAAAATTAAGGGAGGTATTCATTTATTCTTTTAAATATCATGGCTTCATACTGATTTCTCCAGTTTCAACTTAAGGTTACAGGATTTTTCTTCTTCTTCTGTCATTCCAAATATTTACTCTCTTACTGCCACAGATAAAATGCTGGTTCCTGATATCTCTCTATTTAATCATTTGTCCTATCTTACAATGTACAGAAGATGTTTCTAATCATTATACTGATAATAATACCACAGAAGAATCTTAGTAAAAAAAAAAAGATGATGATTACTTGGCAGATTATTTGTCTAAGGTGCATACATCTGAATGCTGTGCTCAAAATGTTGCTTAAATTAATTGCATGTGGTTTGCATATAACTTTGCTGTAATTCAATACATACTGTGGTTAATTTTTTACTTTTTAATATTCAATTTTATATTTTGCTTTTTTATCCTTTTTATTTTTCAAATTATATATTATAGGCATAAAATGATGTATCCACCATCCAAGGTCCATACAGAGTGGACCCTTCTATCTAAAAACTAACAACAACAACAAAAATAGTCAACAGAGGTGAGAATGATCCCAGGAAGAAATATAGACAAAGACAAATAAACACACCAGTATTATAAATGCATGATACAACTTCAAAGCAGAGAGTGAAAAAACAGGAACTGACTTAAATAACTTTCAAAAATCAAGTTTGACTGGACACTGAAATGCCAAAGATCGAAGGAACTGAGCCCAAACACTGTTCTGGTTCTGGTAAATGTGTTTCTCACAGAGGACACATTAGTAATTCTGAAGCTAGTGTTTTCATATCCCAGGGTTACATGTACTATAGATGTACATTACATATACTATAGATAATGGAAGCCAGATTTCTCAGAGAGAAGTTACAAATAAACAAGAAAGAAAGCTATAATGAACCATACATTACTGGATTAGGGCCAGAGATATCAGCAGGAAGTCATGTTTAACAAAACCACATGTAGATAACTGTGTACATATGCATTAGTATACTTACTTAAATCTAGCTCTTTCTGCTGAGAAGACCCACCAGCAGCAGTAAAAATAGCCATTGAAAGTAAAAGGCCACAGGGTTTCATGGAGAATGGCCAATTCTGGGACTGGGTGAGGGACTATACAATACGATCCTGGAACATATACCCAAAGAGAAGGGCATTGAGCTCCACCTTTTGCTGTGGGATAGTTGGGAATTGAGGTAGGGAATATCTACATAAATTATTTATATTTGTCTTTTCTTTCATATATATTTACTAATGCAGGTATTTTATTTGTGTCTGTGTAGAATTATGGACATTCATTTTATTCTCTGGGTTATAATTTAATATTATCATTATTTATTTGGGTGCTCAAATTGTATCAGATTTGGACATTTGGGGACCCTTTGGATTTGCTGCCATGCACTTTGGTATGCCCTAGTCCCAGACAGAAAGAAGGAAATGTTTGGATCATGGGGCCAGGAATGTTTTTCTTATGGAACGCCCTCCACAGGGAAGCATGAAACCGGGTTACAAGTGTCATTTCCCTCTAGTATAAAATTATTTGAGGAATAATACTTCAGTAAAAAAAAAAATAACACCTTTCCAAATTGCTTTGACTCTAAATTAATTTCTACTCAGTCTTCTGTTTTAATTGGTAAAAATTAAAGCAAATACGTCTGACATTTTACTGTAGCATTTGTTGTAGTTTTATCGAAGTACAACACACAAATAAAGTCTGTCGATAATGGAAATTGTACCAGGACGAAAATGATGAACATCTGCTCTGATATGAAAAACGAGTATTCTAATCAAATAATTTTGCTTCTTAAATAATTCATGGAAAGATACAAGATTAGAATAAGTATTCATTGGTAAACTCCAAATTCCATAAAAGCCAGTTTATTTCATTTTAAACAAAGGGGATAGAAAGTTTTAAATATAACAATGCCTACAAAATGGTGCAGCTGCTGATGGCACTACATATATCCGTGAGACAAAATTGCCAATAAAATTGTATTCCTCTCCACATTATTGGAGTTTGAAATATATTTAGGAACACTCAGTGCTAATTACAGTACATGGTGCTTTTACTAAAGTATGGGCATTTGACAAACATTCCCAATTATTCTCCTTAGGTGAAATATTTGTACAATTTGCCATCTAAAAATAGATAATATGGTATTTAAAATTGTGTTTCGAATTATGTATATGGTGATCTGTCTTTTAATTTTTTAATTGTGAAATGTAATACATATGGTGCAGCCCACTGACTGTTAATCAACAACGTAATGAACTCTTAAAAATTGAACAGACTCAAAACCATCATTATAGTCAAGAAATAATACATTCATGATATCCCCAAAGCCCTTAAAATAACTCTTCCCAATTACTCACACTCCTTTAACCCCATAGGTGACCATGCCATGATGTTTATGACAATAAACCCCTGTTTTTTTTAGCATGATATCACCTATGTCATTATACAGTACAGTATACATTTGCTGTTATTTGAGTTCAGGGCATCATTAAATGGGATTTCTTTTCTGGTTACTTTTGCTAAGCATTATGTTGTTTAAATTATTCTTGTGCGTAACTACAGATTTTTTCCCACTGCTGTATTTGTTTGCCTAGAAACATAAAGTGGAATGGAATAGAATGGAATAGAATGGAATAGAATAGAATAGAATAGAATAGAATAGAATAGAATAGAATAGAAAAGAAATAAAACTAAGCTATTCCTTGTTTATGGCTAATAAGAACAAAGTTGAAACTTTTTTTTTACCTCTATTCTGAGTTTGTAATTGGACATTGTTCCAGAGTATAGTTATAGAAGTGGAAATGTTGAATCAGAAGAGATACAAATCTTAAACCTTGTATAAACACCATACTGTTTTCTAAGGTAGTTGTTTCAGTGTATATTCCTATCAGTTGAAAGTCCAAGGGGTCCTACTTTTATGCGAACACACACACACACACACACACACACATATATGTGTGTATATATGTAAATATGTTTATATATGTATATATAATATATGCAATAGTGTATACATAATAAATATAATACAATATATAATATTATAAACATAATCATATATATATATACACATATATAATATATGTAATGCAACTGTTATTGTGTGAGCCATTCTACTGACTTTTTGAAAATAAGAGGGTCATGGGAATCCTAAATTTATAGCCAATTGGTCAGAAACACAGCTCACTTGGGTACTACCAAAGTGTAGCTAGTGTGTGAAGTACAGAAATTCTTGTTGAAGACTGTGCCCTTTTACTTGTAGGGTCTGTTGTAACTATGGGTGGTCCGTCCCAAAATGGAATTGTAGTACCCCCTAGTTAGGTTTTGAACAGAATAGTGCACCCTATTGATTGGCCAATAGTCTCAGGATCTGACAGTCTCAGGATCTGACATGTGGTCCCTAGGGGCTACTGCAACTGAATGTAATGTAAGAATCATGGGGGTAGTAAGTTAACTTTTTAAATCAATTGCACAAGTTAAAATGAGAAGGATGTGCTTTTGAATATTTCTGTCTTATATCCTTGATAGCCTTTACTTATTTCTGCAGTCCCTATCATATATTGTTTTTTTGAAAGAGCTTTCTAGATGGTCTTTATATCTCAATCCTTCCTTAAGATTCTTCTATTGTCCCAACCTTATTTCAGTATATATTGATGTCTAACTGATTTCCCCATGTCATCCTTGCTTATAAGCAATCAGGTTGATACTTATGATTAAAACTTTTTAGTGGCTTCCATGACCTTAGAAGATGGTTAAATCACTGTCATATGACTTAAAGATCCTTCATAACATGGATCCTACTATTTTCCAGAGTTCTTTTTCTAGACTTTCAAAGTGCAATGCTGCTACTTTGAATTTAAGTTCCTCAAATGGTCCATCTTTTCTCTTGTCAAGATAAGTGGTTTTATCTGCACAAAGCATTCTTCACTCACCTATTTTCCTAGATGTGAATGCACCAAGTAGCTTATAAATACTATGATTTTAATTTATAGCCAGGTAAACAGACAGGTGACTTTCATTAGTAACTGCTTGAGGGGTATAGGTTTTAAATAAGCTGTACAATTAAGGAATGACCCCAAAACTTCAAGTTTCAGTTTTCTGTAATTCTTTATTTGATGAATACATTGGTTTTGTGAATAAATACCTAAAATTTGAGAACTATAAGACAAATTTCAAAGTTCTCTGAAATATATCATACCGATTATTTGAATTACACTTTTACAGTAAGAAAAAAATATCTCTAAGTTATTAGTCAGTGTTGCCAATGGGCTATTCTTGAGAGGTGTGTGTGTGTGTGTGTGTGTGTGTGTGTGCATGTCTGTGTGTGTGAAGAGTCTAGTAAATGTCCTCCAGATGGTATGATGGGTAGAGGGATTTGCTGCCTTTTTTCTTAGCATTAAAGCCCTGGGTATCCCCGTGGCTATGCATGAGGAAGGTATCCCTGTGGCTATGTGTGAAGTTTAAAAGCTTTATTCTTGTTTTGTAAAAGTTTCTTTTAGCATAGCAACATTCAGAGATGAATCTAAAAGCAAAATAACTTTTAAGCTTGGAGTTCTTCTATGAAGATTACTTTCTTTGGTAAAAAGAATCCCAAATAGTGTCTGAAAACAGGTCTCCATGGACACATTTTATGATTTGAAAGACTTTTTTTTTTTTCTTTTTCTTAGAAAGGCTGTTTGCAAGCCTAAATAACTAACTTTAGCGAAACAGAAAAAGAGCTCACCAACTTTGGAAAGTAGGAAAATCATCTTACGTTGTCTGCTGCCTATCTACAACTCAGCTGTCAGAATGAGAGAATAGCACCTATGATCAAAACCACATAACTTTCTAAATACCAATCTCTAAGCATATAGCAAAAACAAACATTTTCAGCCCATCAGTTTGTCATGTTAATTTAATGCTTTTTGAAGCTTTCTCGTCCTATATTTATTCTGAATGTTTTTTTTTCCTCTCTTTTACTACAATAGACATCTTCTCCGTACCTGTCCAGACCCTCCTGGTCTCTTTCACCTCTTCCTTCAGTCATCGCGTGAGTTGTAAACTTTAGACAATATCTTACTCTGTTACCATTTCTGCAGTCCATCTTGCATCATACTCCAAGCCATCTCAGTTGACGTGAAAAGTTCTAGAAACCCACTTTGTGCCCAGGCATGCACAAACCAAAGATGGAGGTGAGGTAACTGTGCAGGGGGTAAACATTGATTAATAGGGAATGTGACCTAATAAATAAATAATTTCCTCTTCTCCATTCCCCATAAAAAGGACAATTTTAATGTTGCCTCTTTGATGGTCCCAAAGTAATAAGCAGCTAGTTGCCCACAGGGAAGTCCAGCTCACTGAGACATCATTGTCATGGCTCTCCTTCTCCCTCCCCCTCTACGCCCCCCACCACCTTTCTCTCCTACTGCCCTTATTCCCTTTCCCAAGAATCGCATCTCTCACAACACCCACCCAAATACTCTTACATATGCATTTTTTCAGTCTCTTATTTCTAGTGAATTAAACTAAAATGTCACCATTGCATCTAAGAAGTCATAAATATTTTAAGTTGTACTTATTAAGTACATTGCAAACCTGTCCTGTTGTCCTATTCCAGGTGATACTAGTATCACAACTTTGGAGCCTCACCATCTGACAATAGCCTCCCTGTTTTCCTGTTTTTCTTATACACATTTTCCAGATTCTTCCATTACTGTCAATGTTTTCTCTCCAAAAAAAGCAAGCCCTACCCACATCCCTTTATCTGCTCTACAGTGATTAATATCTTAGACATTTAACAAGATTTATAAAAAACTTTATAAACCAGTCAATGGCTACTTCTCTAACATAATCCTCTTACATCAATGTCCTGTTTCTTAGCACCTATATAATGTATTTGCAAATAACAAGAACTTCTAGAAAGGTAAGCATGGGTTATTTTATAAATGACGCTTTATATTCTAATAAGGAATTAAGTATTAATCAGAAGACATACGTATATACTGGCAGCATTTGCTTATATCTTTATACCATTGGCCATAGGAATATTACCCCCTTTCTAATACATTTATCATCCTCAAAACATATTCAGATATTACTTACTCTGAAAAAATAGCTTTGCTCACCTCACTTGATAGTTGGATTTAACCATGTTTCTGTACTGTTCTGAATATGATTCTCCATATGTTATATCACAAATCCTTTTTCCTTCTTTCAGATATTTGTTGAATTGAATTGTATGTGTTAACCAGAAAAGAAAAATCTTTATATTTCTCTTTTTTAGTGATAGCTCTAACATGTAATCTTTATAATTTACTCAAAAGGTTAATTCTACATCAGCCTGCAATACCTCCTAAGAGATTCCTTTCTGCATTTGGTAGGTACTTGGATAAAATGACAGTTATTAAGACCTTCATTGTACATTGTGCTGAAAATTGAAGAAAAAGACAATTAAGGAAGAATCCCTTTCAGTTTTTTATACTAACACCTCCGTTTAGATTTTCTATGTAAGTAATGGGGAGAGGCCACTCATACAAAAACCACTGAGAAAACTTTACAGAATGCACAAAAGTAATCATGTGAGTAGTATAAACAACAAATTATTAGTATTTCAAGTGAAAGATGTATTGACTTTAATTTGTTTGGAAAGGCTTATAATTGATGAGCCGGATGGGCTGATTTATTAATGTTGAAGAATTAATTCAAAAATCCAAAATGGTACTCAAGATGTGACGCACCTGTAATACTTAGTACACATTGGTACGTAAAACATATATATAGTGCTAGAAGGTGCAGAAGAATTAAAATTGAATGGATAAGTAATCAGTAATGAGGGTAGCTCAGTGGATTGTTAAGTATTTAACTATGATAATCTATTAAAAAAATAAGGTGAAATCAAATTTTAAATGGTGAAACACTAATTTTATCTTCTATATCAAGATTTGATTTTTTTACTATTTTTTTAATTTCTTGAGGTTCTGGGAAATGAAATATACAATAAAAATATTTAAAAACTCATAGACTACCTCTATTTTACAGATAATCTGATTACATTCCAAATAAAAACCCAGTTTATAATAAAATTAATTTGAATTAATATAAAATGATAAAATATTTTTACATAAGCTAAAAATATATATCACTATTCTATTCCAAACAATATATACTTAATAATTAATATTTGAAAATAAAAAATTTTTAAGTGTATTTAATTTATTTATTTAAATTCAAGTTAGTTAATATGCAGTGTAGTATTGGTTTCAGGAGTAGAACCCAGTGATTCATCTCTTACATATAACACCCAGTGCTCATCCCAGCAAGTGCCCTCCTTATGCCGTTCACCCATCTAGCCCTTCCTCCACCCACCTCCCCTCCAGCAATGCTCAGTTTGTTCTCTGTTTTTAAGAATCTCTTATGGTTTGCCTACCTCTCTGTTTTAATCTTATTTTTCTGTCCCTTCCCCTATGTTCATATGTTTTGTTTCTTAAATTCCACATATGAGTGAAATCATATGATATTTGTCTTTCTCTGACTGACTTATTTCCTTAGCATAATACCCTCTAGTTCCATCCATGTTGTTACAAGTGGCAAGATTTCATTCTTTTTCATCACTGAGTAGTATTCTATTGTGTGTATATATTATACATATATACACCACATCTTCTTAATCCATTCATCTGCTAAGGGACATTTGGGCTCTTCCCATAATTTGGCTATTGTTGATAGCTCTGCAATAAACATTGGGATATATGTGCCCCTTCGAATCAGCATTTTTACTTCCTTTGGATAATTACCTAGTAGTGTAATTGCTGGGTCCTCGGGTAATTCTACTTTTAATTTTTTGAGGAACTTCCACCCTGTTTTCCAGAGTGGCTACACCATTTTGCATTCCCACCAACAATGCAAGAAGTTTCTTCTTTCCTCTCATCCTCACCTACATGTGCTGTTTCCTGAGTTGTTAATTTTAGCCATTCTGACAGGTGTGACATGGGATCTCATTGTGGTTTTGATTTGTATTTCCCTGATGATGAGTGATGTTGGCATCTTTTCATGTGTCTGTTTGCCATCTGGATGTCTTTGGAAAAGTGTCTATTCATGTCTTTTGCCCATTTCTTCACTGGATTATTTGTTTTTTGGGTGTTGAGTTTGACTAGTTCTTTATAGATTTTGGATACAAACCCTTTATCTAATATGTCATTTGCAAATATCTTCTCCCATTCTGTCGGTTGCCTTTTAGTTTGGTCAATTGTTTCTTTCCCTGTGCAGAAGTTCTTTACCTTGATCGGGTCCCAATAGTTCATTTTTGCTTTTATTTCCCTTGCCTCCAGAGACATTTCTAGTGAGAAGTTGCTGCAGCCAAGAAGAGGTTGCTGCCCAACTTCTCCTCTAGGATTTTGATGGTTTCCTGTCTCACATTTAGGTTTTTCATCCATTTTGAGGTTGTGTGTGTGTGTGTGTGTGTGTGTGTGTGTATGGTGTAAAAAAGACACAGGGTAGCAGACACTGATAGCTGACCACACAACAATTGATCACAAATCTCTTCTTCATTAATTAGCTTCCACTCTCCAGATGTAAAAAGTGGGGAATTTTGTATCTACCAAATTCTTGGGGTGGTCATGTGAGCACTATCTGCCCATTAAGGTAGAGGGAGAAGTAACACTGAAAGCTTTTAGAAAGACATACCCTATTTAATTAAAGATGTGCCCATAGGTAATATTTGTAAAATTCTTACCTAAGAAATAATTTAAAAATATCAAAAATAGATTAAATGGAATGTTCAGTAATTAAGCTCTCCCCTATTTCTTCCTTCTCCCCACTCAATTTTTCCTTTAACTGAGACCAGGTGAGGGCCTGAAATATTGAATGGCAGTTATTTCTTGTACTTGTGATTATACTGATAAGCCTAATATAAAAGTTCAATATATCAAAGCTAGTGAAGTAGAAACATGCAATTCAGGGTCTTGAATAGCATTGTTGGATCTACAAATCGTTTTTGATTTCATGAATCAGGGTTAAGAATAAATTTCCATGTGTTTTTATCCCCTGTTACCTGAGTTTTCTGTTACTCCATTTATTAACTCAACAAACATTTGTGGAGTTTAGTCAAAGGGTAGAAACATTTGATGTGAATCTGTAATGGTAGTTAAAAATAGGAAAAAATATTTCTGCATTCATGGAGCTAAGCCTGTTGCGGAAAGAAAAAACAA